>NW_027207845.1:0-72327 GCF_963455315.2 Globicephala melas
AGGTTAGGGTGAGGGTTAGGGTATGGGTTAGGGTTAGGGTACATTGTAGGGTTAGGGTACGGTTAGGGTAAGGGTTAGGGTTAGGGTTAGGGTTCGGGTGGGGTTAGGGTACAGAGTAGGGTATGGCTATGGTTTAGGGTTAGGGTATGTGTTAGGGTATCTGTTAGGGTTAGAGGGTTACGGTTAGGGTTAGGGTTCGGGTTTAGGGTTAGGGTTAGGGTTAGGGTTTAGGGTTAGGGTTAGGGTTTAGGGTTAGGGATAGGGTTAGGGGGTTAGGGTTATGGTTATGGTTAGGATTAGAGTTAGGGTTAGGGTTAGGTTAGGGTTAGGGTTAGGGTTAGGGGTTGGGGATAGGGTTGGGGTTAGGGTGAGGGTTAGGGTTAGGGTTAGGGGACGGGGACGGTTTAGGGTACAGGTTAGGGTACGACAACAGTTTAGGGTGAGCGTACGTGTTAGGTTACGGGGTGGGGATCGGGTACGGGTATGGGTTAGGGTTTGGGTTCAGGTATGGGTTAGGGTACAGGTTAGGGTATGGCTATGGGTTAGGTTTAAGTTGTGGGTTAGGGTACCTATTAGAGTTAGGGTACAGGTTAGGGTTAGGGTACGGGTAGGGGTTAGGGTACAGGTAAGGCTACGGGTTAGGGTTAGGGTTTGGGTAGGGATTAGGGTACAGGTTAGGGTACGGCTACAGTTTAGGGTTAGGGTATGTGTTGGGGTACATGTTAGGGTTAGGGTATGTGTTAAGGTTAGGGTATGGGATAGGGTTCTGGTATGTGTTAGGGTTTGGGTTTGGGTATGGGATAGGGTACAGGTTAGGGTATGGCTACGGGATAGGGTTAGGGTGTGTGTTAGGGTACATGTTAGGGTTAGTGTATGGGTTAGGGTTAGTGTACGGGATAGGGTTAGGGTTAGGGTTAAGGTACAGATTAGAGTTTGGGTACAGTTTAGTGTATGGCTATGGTTTAGGGTTAGTGTACGGTTTAGGGTACGGGTTAGTGTTAAGATATGGGTTAGGATTAGGGTACGGGTAAGGGTAGAGTTTAGAGGTAGGGTTAGGGTTCGGGTAGGGGTTAGGGTACAGGTTAGGGTACAGCAACGGTTTAGGGTTAGGGTGTGTGTTATGGGACGTGTTAGAGTTAGAGTACGTGTTAGGATTACAGTAAGGGGTAGGGTTCGGGTACATGTACGTGTGAGGGATAGGGTGTGGGTATGGGTTCGGGTATGACAACGGGTTTGGGTTAGGGTATGTGTTAGGGTACGGGTTAGTGTTAGTGTATGGGATAGGATTAGGGTATGGGTTAGGGTAAGGCTTAGGGTTAGGGAACAGGTACGGTTTAGGGTACAGGTTAGTGTGACAACGCTTTAGGGATAGCGTACGTGTTAGGGTGCGGGTTAGTGTTAGTGTACGGGTTAGGATTAAGGTATGGGTTAGGATAAGGCTTCGGGTAAGGGTTATGGTTAGGGTTGGGGAACGGGTACGGTGGAGGGTACATGTTAGGATACGACAACACTTTAGGGTTAGCGTACGTGTTAGGGTACGGGTTAGCACTAGTGTATGGGTTAGGATTAAGGTACGGGTTAGGGTAGGGCTTCGGGTAAGGGTTACGGTTACGGTTAATATTAGGGTTAGGGTTAGGGAACAGGTACGAATTAGGGTACAGGTTAGGGTACGACAAAGATTTAGGGTGAGTTTACGTGTTAGGGTACAGGTTAGTGTTAGTGTATGGGTTAGCATAAAGGTACAGGTTAGGGTAAGGCTTGACATAAGGGTTAGTGACACGGTTAGGGTTAGGAAACGGCAATGGTTTAAGGCACCCTTTAGGGTACAACAAAGTTTTATGGTTAATGTACGTGTTAGGGTACGGGATAGCATTACTGTATGGGTTAGGACTAGGGTAAGAGTTAGGGCAAGGCTTCGGGGAAGGGTTAGTGTTAGGGTTAGCGTAAGTGTTAGGGAATGGGTACGGTTTAGGGTACAGTTTAGGGTATGACCACAGTTTAGGGTCAGGGTGCGTGTTAGGGTATGGGTTAGTGTTAGTGTATGGGTTAGGAGAAAGTATGGGTTAGGGTAAGGCTTCGGATAAGGGTAACGATTACGGTTACGGTTACGGTTAGGGTTAGGGTTAGGGTTTAGAGTTAGGGTTCGGGTTAGGGTTTAGGGTTAGGGATAGGGACATGGTTAGGGGGTTAGGGTTAGGGTTATGGTTATGGTTAGGATTAGGGTTAGAGTTAGGGTTAGTTTAGGGTTAGGGTTAGGGTTAGGATTAGGGATTGGGGTTAGGGCTGGGGTTGGGGTTAGGGTTAGGGTTAGGGTTATGGTTAGGGTTGGGGTTGGGGACGGGGACGGTTTAGGGTACAGGTTAGGGTACGACAACGGTTTAGGGTGAGCGTACATGTGAGGGCATGGGTTAGTGTTAGCGTACGGGTTAGGATTAGGGGACGGGTTAGGGTAAGGCTTCGGGTAAGGGTTAGGGTTAGGGTTAGGGGACGGGGACGGGGACGGGGACGATTTAGGGTCCGGGTGAGCGTACGACAACGGTTTTGGGTAGGCATACGTGGAACGGCACGGGTTAGTGTTAGCGTACAGGTTAGGATTAGGGGACGGGTGAGGGTAAGGCTTCGGGTTAGGGTTAGGGCTAGGGTTCAGGCTAGGGTTAGGGTTAGGGGACGGGGACGGTTTAGGGTCCGGATGAGGGTACGACAACGGTTTAGGGTGAGCGTACGTGTGAGGGCACGGGTTAGTGTACGCGTACGGGTTAGGATTAGGGGACGGGTGAGGCTAAGGCTTCGGGGAAGGGTTAGGGTTAGGGTTCGGGCTAGGGTTAGGGTTAGGGAACGGGGATGCTTTAGGGTCAGGGTGAGGGTACGACAACGGTTTAGGGTGAACGTACGTGTGAGGGCACGGGTTAGTGTTAGCGTACGGGTTAGGATTACGGGAGGGGTGAGGCTAAGGCTTCGGGGAAGGTTAGGGTTAAGGATTGGGCTAGGGTTAGGGTTAGGGGACGGGGACGGTTTAGGGTCCGGGTGAGGGTACGACAACGCTTTAGGGGGAGCGTACGGGTGAGGGCACGGGTTAGTGTTAGCGTACGGGTTAGGATTAGGGGACGGGTGAGGCTAAGGCTTCGGGGAAGGGTTAGGGTTAGGGTTCGGGCTAGGGTTAGGGTTAGGGGACGGGGAGGGTCTAGTGTCCGGGTGAAGGTACGACAACGGTTTAGGGTGAGCGTACGTGTGAGGGCACGGGTTAGTGTTAGTGTACGGGTTAGGATTAGGGAACGGGTGAGGGTCAGGCTTCGGGGAAGGGTTAGGGTTAGGGTTCAGGCTAGGATTAGGGATAGGGGACGGGGACGGTTTAGGGTCCATGTGAGGGTACGACAACGCTCTAGGGGGAGCGTACGTGTGAGGGCGCGGGTTAGTGTTAGCGTACGCGTTAGGATTAGGGGACGGGTGAGGGTCAGGCTTTGGGGAAGGGTTAGGGTTTTGGTTCGGGCTAGGGTTAGGGTTAGGGGACGGGGACGGTTTAGGGTCCAGGTGAGGGTACGACAACGCTTTAGGGGGAGCGTACGGGTGAGGGCGCGGGTTATTGTTAGCGTACGGATTAGGATTAGGGGACGTGTGTTGGTCAGGCTTCGGGGAATGGTTAGGGTTAGGGTTCGGGCTAGGGTTAGGGTTAGGGGACGGGGACGGTTTAGGGTCCTGGTGAGGGTACGACAACGCTTTAGGGGGAGCGTACGTGTGAGGGCCCGGGTTAGTGTTTGCGTACGGGTTAGGATTAGGGGACGGGTGAGGGTCAGGCTTCTGGGAAGGGTTAGGGTTAGGGTTTGGGCTAGGGTTAGGGTTAGGGGACGGGGACGGTTTAGGGTCCGGGTGAGGGTACGACAATGCTTTAGGGGAACGTACGTGTGAGGGCGCGGGTTAGTGTTAGCGTACGGGTTAGGATTAGGGGACGGGTGAGGGTCAGGCTTCGGGGAAGGGTTAGGGTTAGGGTTCGGGCTAGGGTTAGGGTTAGGGAACGGGGACTGTTTAGGGTCCGGGTGAGGGTACGACAACGCTTTAGGGGGAGCGTACGTGTGAGGGCGCGGGTTAGTGTTAGCGTACGGGTTAGGATTAGGGGACGGGTGAGGGTCAGGCTTCGGGGAAGGGTTAGGGTTAGGGTTCGGGCTAGGGTTAGGGTTAGGGGATGGGGACGGTTTAGGGTCCGGGTGAGGGTACGACAACGCTCTAGGGGGAGCGTACGTGTGAGGGCGCGGGTTAGTGTTAGCGTACGGGTTAGGATTAAGGGATGCGTGAGGGTCAGGCTTCGGGGAAGGGTTAGGGTTAGGGTTCGGGCTAGGGTTAGGGTTAGGGGACGGGGACGGTTTAGGGTCCAGGTGAGGGTACGACAACGCTTTAGGGGGAGCGTACGTGTGAGGGCGCGGGTTAGTGTCAGCGTACGGTTTAGGATTAGGGGACGGCTGAGGGTCAGGCTTCGGGGAAGGTTTAGCGTTAGGGTTCGGGCTAGGGTTAGCGTTAGGGGACGGGGACAGTTTAGGGTCCGGGTGAGGGTACGACAACGCTTTAGGGGGAGCGTACGTGTGAGGGTGCAGGATAGAGTCAGCGTACGGGTTAGGATTAGGGGACGGGTGAGGGTCAGGCTTCGGGGAAGGGTTAGGGTTAGGGTTCGGGCTAGGGTTCGGGTTAGGGGACGGGGACGGTTTAGGGTCCGGGTGAGGGTACGACAACGCTTTAGAGGGAGCGTACGGGTGAGGGCGCGGGTTATTGTTAGTGTACGGGTTAGGATTAGGGGACGGGTGAGGGTCAGGCTTTGGGGAAGTGTTAGGGTTAGGGATCGAGCTAGGGTTAGGGATAGGGGACGGGGACGGTTTAGGGTCCAGGTGAGGGTACGACAACGCTTTAGGGGGAGCGTACGTGTTAGGGCGCGGGTTAGTGTCAGCGTACGGTTTAGGATTAAGGGATGCGTGAGGGTCAGGCTTCGGGGAAGGGTTAGGGTTAGGGTTCGGGCTAGGGTTAGGGTTAGGGGACGGGGACGGTTTAGGGTCCAGGTGAGGGTACGACAACGCTCTAGGGGGAGCGTACGTGTGAGGGCGTGCGTTAGTGTCAGCGTACGGTTTAGGATTAGGGGACGGGTGAGGGTCAGGCTTCGGGGAAGGGTTAGGGTTAGGGTTCGGGCTAGGGTTAGGGTTAGGGGACGGGGACGGTTTAGGTTTCAGGTGAGGGTACGACAACGCTTTAGGGGGAGCGTACGTGTGAGGGCGCGGGTTAGTGTCAGCGTACGGTTTAGGAATAGGGGCCGGGTGAGGGTCAGGCTTCGGGGAAGGGTTAGGGTTAGGGTTCGGGCTAGGGTTAGGGTTAGGGTACGGGGACGGTTTAGGGTCCAGGTGAGGGTACGACAATGCTTTAGGGGGAGCGTACGTGTGAGGACGCGGGTTAGTGTCAGCGTACGGGTTAGGATTAGGGGATGGGTGAGGGTCAGGCTTCGGGGAAGGGTTAGGGTTAGGGTTCGGGCTAGGGTTAGGGTTAGGGGACGGGGACGGTTTAGGGTCCAGGTGAGGGTACGACAACGCTTTAGGGGGAGCGTACGTGTGAGGGCGCGGGTCGGTGTCAGCGTACGGGTTAGGATTAGGGGACGGGTGAGGGTCAGGCTTCGGGGAAGGGTTAGGGTTAGGGTTCGGGCTAGGGTTAGGGTTAGGGGACGGGAACGGTTTAGGGTCCAGGTGAGGGTACGACAACGCTTTAGGGGGAGCGTACGTGTGAGGGCGCGGGTTAGTGTCAGCGTACGGGTTAGGATTAGGGGACGGGTGAGGGTCAGGCTTCGGGGAAGGGTTAGGGTTAGGGTTCGGGCTAGGGTTAGGGTTAGGGGACGGGGACGGTTTAGGGTCCAGGTGAGGGTACGACAACGCTTTAGGGGGAGCGTACGTGTTAGGGAGCGGGTTAGTGTCAGCGTACGGTTTAGGATTAAGGGATGCGTGAGGGTCAGGCTTCGGGGAAGGGTTAGGGTTAGGGTTCGGGCTAGGGTTAGGGTTAGGGGACGGGGACGGTTTAGGGTCCAGGTGAGGGTACGACAACGCTTTAGGGGGAGCGTACGTGTGAGGGCGCGGGTTAGTGTCAGCGTACGGTTTAGGATTAGGGGACGGGTGAGGGTCAGGCTTCGGGGAAGGGTTAGGGTTAGGGTTCGGGCTAGGGTTAGGGTTAGGGGACGGGGACGGTTTAGGTTTCAGGTGAGGGTACGACAACGCTTTAGGGGGAGCGTACGTGTGAGGGCGCGGGTTAGTGTCAGCGTACGGTTTAGGAATAGGGGACGGGTGAGGGTCAGGCTTCGGGGAAGGGTTAGGGTTAGGGTTCGGGCTAGGGTTAGGGTTAGGGGACGGGGACGGTTTAGGGTCCAGGTGAGGGTACGACAACGCTTTAGGGGGAGCGTACGTGTGAGGACGCGGGTTAGTGTCAGCGTACGGGTTAGGATTAGGGGACGGGTGAGGGTCAGGCTTCGGGGAAGGGTTAGGGTTAGGGTTCGGGCTAGGGTTAGGGTTAGGGGACGGGGACGGTTTAGGGTCCAGGTGAGGGTACGACAACGCTTTAGGGGGAGCGTACGTGTGAGGGCGCGCGTTAGTGTCAGCGTACGGGTTAGGATTAGGGGACGGGTGAGGGTCAGGCTTCGGAGAAGGGTTAGGGTTAAGGTTCGGGCTAGGGTTAGGGTTAGGGGACGGGGACGGTTTAGGGTCCAGGTGAGGGTACGACAACGCTTTAGGGGGAGCGTACGTGTGAGGGCGCGGGTTAGTGTCAGCGTACGGGTTAGGATTAGGGGACGGGTGAGGGTCAGGCTTCGGGGAAGGGTTAGGGTTAGGGTTCGGGCTAGGGTTAGGGTTAGGGGACGGGGACGGTTTAGGGTCCAGGTGAGGGTACGACAACGCTTTAGGGGGAGCGTAAGTGTGAGGGCGCGGGTTAGTTTCAGCGTAAGGGTTAGGATTACGGGACGGGTGAGGGTCAGGTTTCGGGGAAGGGTTAGGGTTAGGGTTCGGGCTAGGGTTAGGGTTAGGGGACGGGGACGGTTTAGGATCCAGGTGAGGGTACGACAACGCTTTAGGGGGAGCGTACGTGTGAGGGCGCGGGTTAGTGTCAGCGTACGGGTTAGGATTAGGGGACGGGTGATGGTCAGGCTTCGGGGAAGGGTTAGGGTTAGGGTTCGGGCTAGGGTTAGGGTTAGGGGACGGGGACGGTTTAGGTTTCAGGTGAGGGTACGACAACGCTTTAGGGGGAGCGTACGTGTGAGGGCGCGGGTTAGTGTCAGCGTACGGTTTAGGAATAGGGGCCGGGTGAGGGTCAGGCTTCGGGGAAGGGTTAGGGTTAGGGTTCGGGCTAGGGTTAGGGTTAGGGTACGGGGACGGTTTAGGGTCCAGGTGAGGGTACGACAATGCTTTAGGGGGAGCGTACGTGTGAGGACGCGGGTTAGTGTCAGCGTACGGGTTAGGATTAGGGGATGGGTGAGGGTCAGGCTTCGGGGAAGGGTTAGGGTTAGGGTTCGGGCTAGGGTTAGGGTTAGGGGACGGGGACGGTTTAGGGTCCAGGTGAGGGTACGACAACGCTTTAGGGGGAGCGTACGTGTGAGGGCGCGGGTCGGTGTCAGCGTACGGGTTAGGATTAGGGGACGGGTGAGGGTCAGGCTTCGGGGAAGGGTTAGGGTTAGGGTTCGGGCTAGGGTTAGGGTTAGGGGACGGGAACGGTTTAGGGTCCAGGTGAGGGTACGACAACGCTTTAGGGGGAGCGTACGTGTGAGGGCGCGGGTTAGTGTCAGCGTACGGGTTAGGATTAGGGGACGGGTGAGGGTCAGGCTTCGGGGAAGGGTTAGGGTTAGGGTTCGGGCTAGGGTTAGGGTTAGGGGACGGGGACGGTTTAGGGTCCAGGTGAGGGTACGACAACGCTTTAGGGGGAGCGTACGTGTTAGGGAGCGGGTTAGTGTCAGCGTACGGTTTAGGATTAAGGGATGCGTGAGGGTCAGGCTTCGGGGAAGGGTTAGGGTTAGGGTTCGGGCTAGGGTTAGGGTTAGGGGACGGGGACGGTTTAGGGTCCAGGTGAGGGTACGACAACGCTTTAGGGGGAGCGTACGTGTGAGGGCGCGGGTTAGTGTCAGCGTACGGTTTAGGATTAGGGGACGGGTGAGGGTCAGGCTTCGGGGAAGGGTTAGGGTTAGGGTTCGGGCTAGGGTTAGGGTTAGGGGACGGGGACGGTTTAGGTTTCAGGTGAGGGTACGACAACGCTTTAGGGGGAGCGTACGTGTGAGGGCGCGGGTTAGTGTCAGCGTACGGTTTAGGAATAGGGGACGGGTGAGGGTCAGGCTTCGGGGAAGGGTTAGGGTTAGGGTTCGGGCTAGGGTTAGGGTTAGGGGACGGGGACGGTTTAGGGTCCAGGTGAGGGTACGACAACGCTTTAGGGGGAGCGTACGTGTGAGGACGCGGGTTAGTGTCAGCGTACGGGTTAGGATTAGGGGACGGGTGAGGGTCAGGCTTCGGGGAAGGGTTAGGGTTAGGGTTCGGGCTAGGGTTAGGGTTAGGGGACGGGGACGGTTTAGGGTCCAGGTGAGGGTACGACAACGCTTTAGGGGGAGCGTACGTGTGAGGGCGCGCGTTAGTGTCAGCGTACGGGTTAGGATTAGGGGACGGGTGAGGGTCAGGCTTCGGAGAAGGGTTAGGGTTAAGGTTCGGGCTAGGGTTAGGGTTAGGGGACGGGGACGGTTTAGGGTCCAGGTGAGGGTACGACAACGCTTTAGGGGGAGCGTACGTGTGAGGGCGCGGGTTAGTGTCAGCGTACGGGTTAGGATTAGGGGACGGGTGAGGGTCAGGCTTCGGGGAAGGGTTAGGGTTAGGGTTCGGGCTAGGGTTAGGGTTAGGGGACGGGGACGGTTTAGGGTCCAGGTGAGGGTACGACAACGCTTTAGGGGGAGCGTAAGTGTGAGGGCGCGGGTTAGTTTCAGCGTAAGGGTTAGGATTACGGGACGGGTGAGGGTCAGGTTTCGGGGAAGGGTTAGGGTTAGGGTTCGGGCTAGGGTTAGGGTTAGGGGACGGGGACGGTTTAGGATCCAGGTGAGGGTACGACAACGCTTTAGGGGGAGCGTACGTGTGAGGGCGCAGGTTAGTGTCAGCGTACGGGTTAGGATTAGGGGACGGGTGATGGTCAGGCTTCGGGGAAGGGTTAGGGTTAGGGTTCGGGCTAGGGTTAGGGTTAGGGGACGGGGACGGTTTAGGGTCCAGGTGAGGGTACGACAACCCTTTAGGGGGAGCGTACGTGTTAGGGCGCGGGTTAGTGTCAGCGTACGGTTTAGGATTAGGGGACGCGTGAGGGTCAGGCTTCGGGGAAGGGTTAGGGTTAGGGTTCGGGCTAGGGTTAGGGTTAGGGGACGGGGACGGTTTAGGGTCCAGGTGAGGGTACGACAACGCTTTAGGGGGAGCGTACGTGTGAGGGCGCGGGTTAGTGTCAGCGTACGGGTTAGGATTAGGGGACGGGTGAGGGTCAGGCTTTGGGGAAGTGTTAGGGTTAGGGTTCGGGCTAGGGTTAGGGTTAGGGGACGGGGACAGTTTAGGGTCCAGGTGAGGGTACGACAACGCTTTAGGGGGAGCGTACGTGTGAGGGCGCGGGTTAGTGTCAGCGTACGGGTTAGGATTAGGGGACGGGTGAGGGTCAGGCTTCGGGGAAGGGTTAGGGTTAGGGTTCGGGCTAGGGTTAGGGTTAGGGGACGGGGACGGTTTAGGGTCCAGGTTAGGGTACGACAACACTTTAGGGGGAGCGTACGTGTGAGGGCGCGGGTTAGTGTCAGCGTACGGTTTAGGATTAGGGGACGCGTGAGGGTCAGGCTTCGGGGAAGTGTTAGGGTTAGGGTTCGGGCTAGGGTTAGGGTTAGGGGACGGGGACGGTTTAGGGTCCAGGTGAGTGTACGACAACGCTTTAGGGGGAGCGTACGTGTGAGGGCGCGGGTTAGTGTCAGCGTACGGTTTAGGATTAGGGGACGCGTGAGGGTCAGGCTTCGGGGAAGGGTTAGGGTTAGGGTTCGGGCTAGGGTTAGGGTTAGGGGACGGGGACGGTTTAGGGTCCAGGTGAGGGTACGACAACGCTTTAGGGGGAGCGTACGTGTGAGGGCGCGGGTTAGTGTCAGCGTACGGGTTAGGATTAGGGGACGGGTGAGGGTCAGGCTTCGGGGAAGGGTTAGGGTCAGGGTTCGGGCTAGGGTTAGCGTTAGGGGACGGGGACGGTTTAGGGTCCAGGTGAGGGTACGACAACGCTTTAGGGGGAGCGTACGTGTGAGGGCGCGGGTTAGTGTCAGCGTACGGTTTAGGATTAGGGGACGCGTGAGGGTCAGGCTTCGGGGAAGGGTTAGGGTTAGGGTTCGGGCTAGGGTTAGGGTTAGGGGACGGGGACGGTTTAGGGTCCAGGTGAGGGTACGACAACGCTTTAGGGGGAGCGTACGTGTGAGGGCGCGGGTTAGTGTCAGCGTACGGGTTAGAATTAGGGGACGGGTGAGGGTCAGGCTTCGGGGAAGTGTTAGGGTTAGGGTTCGGGCTAGGGTTAGGGTTAGGGGACGGGGACGGTTTAGTATCCAGGTGAGGGTACGACAACGCTTTAGGGGGAGCGTACGTGTGAGGGCGCGGGTTAGTGTCAGCGTACGGGTTAGGATTAGGGGACGGGTGAGGGTCAGGCTTCGGGGAAGGGTTAGGGTTAGGGTTCGGGCTAGGGTTAGGGTTAGGGGACGGGGACGGTTTAGGGTCCAGGTGAGGGTACGACAACACTTTAGGGGGAGCGTACGTGTGAGGGCGCGGGTTAGTGTCAGCGTACGGTTTAGGATTAGGTGACGCGTGAGGGTCAGGCTTCGGGGAAGTGTTAGGGTTAGGGTTCGGGCTAGGGTTAGGGTTAGGGGACGGGGACGGTTTAGGGTCCAGGTGAGGGTACGACAACGCTTTAGGGGGAGCATACGTGTGAGGGCGCGGGTTAGTGTCAGCGTACGGTTTAGGATTAGGGGACGCGTGAGGGTCAGGCTTCGGGGAAGGGTTAGGGTTAGGGTTCGGGCTAGGGTTAGGGTTAGGGGACGGGGACGGTTTAGGGTCCAGGTGAGGGTACGACAACGCTTTAGGGGGAGCGTACGTGTGAGGGCGCGGGTTAGTGCCAGCGTACGGGTTAGGATTAGGGGACGGGTGAGGGTCACGCTTCGGGGAAGGGTTAGGGTTAGGGTTCGGGCTAGGGTTAGGGTTAGGGGACGGGGACGGTTTAGGGTCCAGGTGAGGGTACGACAACGCTTTAGGGGGAGCGTACGTGTGAGGGCGCGGGTTAGTGTCAGCGTACGGGTTAGGATTAGGGGACGGGTGAGGGTCAGGCTTCGGGGAAGGGTTAGGGTTAGGGTTCGGGCTAGGGTTAGGGTTAGGGGACGGGGACGGTTTAGGGTCCAGGTGAGGGTACGACAACGCTTTAGGGGGAGCGTACGTGTGAGGGCGCGGGTTAGTGTCAGCGTACGGGTTAGGATTAGGGGACGGGTGAGGGTCAGGCTTCGGGGAAGTGTTAGGGTTAGGGTTCGGGCTAGGGTTAGGGTTAGGGGACGGGGACGGTTTAGGGTCCAGGTGAGGGTACGACAACGCTTTAGGGGGAGCGTACGTGTGAGGGCGCGGGTTAGTGTCAGCGTATGGTTTAGGATTAGGGGACGCGTGAGGGTCAGGCTTCGGGGAAGGGTTAGGGTTAGGGTTCGGGCTAGGGTTAGGGTTAGGGGACGGGGACGGTTTAGGGTCCAGGTGAGGGTACGACAACGCTTTAGGGGGAGCGTACGTGTGAGGGCGCGGGTTAGTGTCAGCGTACGGGTTAGGATTAGGGGACGGGTGAGGGTCAGGCTTCGGGGAAGTGTTAGGGTTAGGGTTCGGGCTAGGGTTAGGGTTAGGGGACGGGGACGGTTTAGGGTCAAGGTGAGGGTACGACAACGCTTTAGGGGGAGCGTACGTGTGAGGGCGCGGGTTAGTGTCAGCGTACGGGTTAGGATTAGCGGTCGGGTGAGGGTCAGGCTTCGGGGAAGGGTTAGGGTTAGGGTTCGGGCTAGGGTTAGGGTTAGGGGATGGGGACGGTTTAGGGTCCAGGTGAGGGTACGACAACGCTTTAGGGGGAGCGTACGTGTGAGGGCGCGGGTTAGTGTCAGCGTACGGTTTAGGATTAGGGGACGCGTGAGGGTCAGGCTTCGGGAAAGGGTTAGGGTTAGGGTTCGGGCTAGGGTTAGGGTTAGGGGACGGGGACGGTTTAGGGTCCAGGTGAGGGTACGACAACGCTTTAGGGGGAGCGTACGTGTGAGGGCGCGGGTTAGTGTCAGCGTACGGGTTAGGATTAGGGGACGGGTGAGGGTCAGGCTTCGGGGAAGAGTTAGGGTTAGGGTTCGGGCTAGGGTTAGGTTTAGGGGACGGGGACGGTTTAGTGTCCAGGTGAGGGTATGACAACGCTTTAGGGGGAGCGTACGTGTGAGGGCGCGGGTTAGTGTCAGCGTACGGGTTAGGATTAGGGGACGGGTGAGGGTCAGGCTTCGGGGAAGGGTTAGGGTTAGGGTTCGGGCTAGGGTTAGGGTTAGGGGACGGGGACGGTTTAGGGTCCAGGTGAGGGTACGACAACACTTTAGGGGGAGCGTACGTGTGAGGGCGCGGGTTAGTGTCAGCGTACGGTTTAGGATTAGGGGACACGTGAGGGTCAGGCTTTGGGGAAGGGTTAGGGTTAGGGTTCGGGCTAGGGTTAGGGTTAGGGGACGGGGACGGTTTAGGGTCCAGGTGAGGGTACGACAACGCTTTAGGGGGAGCGTACGTGTGAGGGCGCGGGTTAGTGTCAGCGTACGGGTTAGGATTAGGGGACGGGTGAGGTTCAGGCTTCGGGGAAGGGTTAGGGTTAGGGTTCGGGCTAGGGTTAGGGTTAGGGGACGGGGACGGTTTAGGGTCCAGGTGAGGGTACGACAACGCTTTAGGGGTAGCGTACGTGTGAGGGCGCGGGTTAGTGTCAACATACGGGTTAGGATTAGGGGACGGGTGAGGGTCAGGCTTCGGGGAAGGGTTAGGGTTAGGGTTCGGGCTAGGGTTAGGGTTAGGGGACGGGGCCGGTTTAGGGTCCAGGTGAGGGTACGACAACGCTTTAGGGGGAGCATACGTGTGAGGGCGTGGGTTAGTGTCAGCGTACGGGTTAGGATTAGGGGACGGGTGAGGGTCAGGCTTCGGGGAAGGGTTAGGATTAGCGTTCGGGCTAGGGTTAGGGTTAGGGGACGGGGACGGTTTAGGGTCCATGGGAGGGTACGACAACGCTTTAGGGGGAGCGTACGTGTGAGGGCGCGGGTTAGTGTCAGCGTACGGTTTAGGATTAGGGGACGCGTGAGGGTCAGGCTTCGGGGAAGGTTTAGGGTTAGGGTTCGGGCTAGGGTTAGGGTTAGGGGACGGGGACGGTTTAGGGTCCAGGTGAGGGTACGACAACGCTTTAGGGGGAGCGTACGTGTGAGGGCGCGGGTTAGTGTCAGCGTACGGGTTAGGATTAGGGGACGGGTGAGGGTCAGGCTTCGGGGAGGTGTTAGGGTTAGGGTTCGGGCTAGGGTTAGGGTTAGGGGACGGGGACGGTTTAGGGTCCAGGTGAGGGTACGACAACGCTTTAGGGGGAGCGTACGTGTGAGGGCGCGGGTTAGTGTCAGCGTACGGTTTAGGATTAGGGGACGGGTGAGGGTCAGGCTTCGGGGAAGGGTTAGGGTTAGGGTTCGGGCTAGGGTTAGGGTTAGGGGACGGGGACGGTTTAGGGTCCAGGTGAGGGTACGACAACGCTTTAGGGGGAGTGTACGTGTGAGGGCGCGGGTTAGTGTCAGCGTACGGGTTAGGATTAGGGGACGGGTGAGGGTCAGGCTTCGGGGAAGGGTTAGGGTTAGGGTTCGGGCTAGGGTTAGGGTTAGGGGACGGGGACGGTTTAGGGTCCAGGTGAGGGTACGACAACGCTTTAGGGGGAGCGTACGTGTGAGTGCGCGGGTTAGTGTCAGCGTACGGTTTAGGATTAGGGGACGGGTGAGTGTCAGGCTTCGGGGAAGGGTTAGGGTTAGGGTTCGGGCTAGGGTTAGGGTTAGGGGACGGGGACGGTTTAGGGTCCAGGTGAGGGTACGACAATGCTTTAGGGGGAGCGTACGTGTGAGGGCGCGGGTTAGTGTCAGCGTACGGCTTAGGATTAGGGGACGCGTGAGGGTCAGGCTTCGGGGAAGGGTTAGGGTTAGGGTTCGGGCTAGGGTTAGGGTTAGGGGACGGGGACGGTTTAGGGTCCAGGTGAGGGTACGACAACGCTTTAGGGGGAGCGTATGTGTGAGGGCGCGGGTTAGTGTCAGCGTACGGGTTAGGATTAGGGGACGGCTGAGGGTCAGGCTTCGGGGAAGGGTTAGGGTTAGGGTTCGGGCTAGGGTTAGGGTTAGGGGACGGGGACGGTTTAGGGTCCAGGTGAGGGTACGACAACGCTTTAGGGGGAGCGTATGTGTGAGGGCGCGGGTTAGTGTCAGCGTACGGGTTAGGATTAGGGGACGGGTGAGGGTCAGGCTTCGGGGAAGGGTTAGGGTTAGGGTTCGGGCTAGGGTTAGGGTTAGGGGACGGGGACGGTTTAGGGTCCAGGTGAGGGTACGACAACGCTTTAGGGGGAGCGTATGTGTGAGGGCGAGGGTTAGTGTCTGCGTACGGGTTAGGATTAGGGGACGACTGAGGGTCAGGCTTCGGGGAAGGTTTAGGGTTAGGGTTCGGGCTAGGGTTAAGGTTAGGGGACGGGGACGGTTTAGGGTCCAGGTGAGGGTACGACAACGCTCTAGGGGGAGCGTACGTGTGAGGGCGCGGGTTAGTGTCAGCGTACGGGTTAGGATTAGGGGACGGCTGAGGGTCAGGCTTCGGGGAAGGGTTAGGGTTAGGGTTCGGGCTAGGGTTAGGGTTAGGGGACGGGGACGGTTTAGGGTCCAGGTGAGGGTACGACAACGCTCTAGGGGGAGCGTACGTGTGAGGGCGCGGGTTAGTGTCAGCGTACGGGTTAGGATTAGGGGACGGCTGAGGGTCAGGCTTGGGGGAAGGGTTAGGGTTAGGGTTCGGGCTAGGGTTAGGGTTAGGGGACGGGGACGGTTTAGGGTCCAGGTGAGGGTACGACAACGCTCTAGGGGGAGCGTACGTGTGAGGGCGCGGGTTAGTGTCAGCGTACGGGTTAGGATTAGGGGACGGCTGAGGGTCAGGCTTCGGGGAAGGGTTAGGGTTAGGGTTCGGGCTAGGGTTAGGGTTAGGGGATGGGGACGGTTCAGGGTCCAGGTGAGGGTACGACAACGCTCTAGGGGGAGCGTACGTGTGAGGGCGCGGGTTAGTGTCAGCGTACGGGTTAGGATTAGGGGACGGGTGAGGGTCAGGCTTCGGGGAAGGGTTAGGGTTAGGGTTCGGGCTAGGGTTAGGATGAGGGGACGGGGACGGTTCAGGGTCCAGGTGAGGGTACGACAACGCTCTAGGGGGAGCGTACGTGTGAGGGCGCGGGTTAGTGTCAGCGTACGGGTTAGGATTAGGGGACGGCTGAGGGTCAGGCTTCGGGGAAGGGTTAGGGTTAGGGTTCGGGCTAGGTTTAGGGTTAGGGGACGGGGACGGTTTAGGGTCCAGGTGAGGGTACGACAACGCTCTAGGGGGAGCGTACGTGTGAGGGCGCGGGTTAGTGTCAGCGTACGGGTTAGGATTAGGGGACGGCTGAGGGTCAGGCTTGGGGGAAGTGTTAGGGTTAGGGTTAGGGCTAGGGTTAGGGTTAGGGGACGGAGACGGTTTAGGGTCCAGGTGAGGGTACGACAACGCTCTAGGGGGAGCGTACGTGTGAGGGCGCGGGTTAGTGTCAGCGTACGGGTTAGGATTAGGGGACGGCTGAGGGTCAGGCTTCGGGGAAGGGTTAGGGTTAGGGTTCGGGCTAGGGTTAGGGTTAGGGGATGGGGACGGTTCAGGGTCCAGGTGAGGGTACGACAACGCTCTAGGGGGAGCGTACGTGTGAGGGCGCGGGTTAGTGTCAGCGTACGGGTTAGGATTAGGGGACGGGTGAGGGTCAGGCTTCGGGGAAGGGTTAGGGTTAGGGTTCGGGCTAGGGTTAGGGTTAGGGGACGGGGACGGTTCAGGGTCCAGGTGAGGGTACGACAACGCTCTAGGGGGAGCGTACGTGTGAGGGCGCGGGTTAATGTCAGCGTACGGTTTAGGATTAGGGGACGGCTGAGGGTCAGGCTTCGGGGAAGGGTTAGGGTTAGGGTTCGGGCTAGGGTTAGGGTTAGGGGATGGGGACGGTTTAGGGTCCAGGTGAGGGTACGACAACGCTCTAGGGGGAGCGTACGTGTGAGGGCGCGGGTTAGTGTCAGCGTACGGGTTAGGATTAGGGGACGGGTGAGGGTCAGGCTTCGGGGAAGGGTTAGGGTTAGGGTTCGGGCTAGGGTTAGGGTTAGGGTACGGGGACGGTTCAGGGTCCAGGTGAGGGTACGACAACGCTCTAGGGGGAGCGTACGTGTGAGGGCACGGGTTAGTGTCAGCGTACGGGTTAGGATTAGGGGACGGGTGAGGGTCAGGCTTTGGGGAAGGGTTAGGGTTAGGGTTCGGGCTAGGGTTAGGGTTAGGGGACGGGGACGGTTTAGGGTCCAGGTGAGGGTACGACAACGCTCTAGGGGGAGCGTACGTGTGAGGGCGCGGGTTAGTGTCAGCGTACGTGTTAGGATTAGGGGACGGCTGAGGGTCAGGCTTCGGGGAAGGGTTAGGGTTAGGGTTCGGGCTAGGGTTAGGGATAGGGGACGGGGACGGTTCAGGGTCCGGGTGAGGGTACGACAACGCTCTAGGGGGAGCGTACGTGTGAGGGCGCGGGTTAGTGTCAGCGTACGGGTTAGGATTAGGGGACGGCTGAGGGTCAGGCTTCGGGGAAGGGTTAGGGTTAGGGTTCGGGCTAGGGTTAGGGTTAGGGGACGGGGACGGTTCAGGGTCCAGGTGAGGGTACGACAATGCTCTAGGGGGAGCGTACGTGTGAGGGCGCGGGTTAGTGTCAGCGTACGGGTTAGGATTAGGGGACGGCTGAGGGTCAGGCTTCGGGGAAGGGTTAGGGTTAGGGTTCGGGCTAGGGTTAGGGTTAGGGGACGGGGACGGTTCAGGGTCCAGGTGAGGGTACGACAACGCTCTAGGGGGAGCGTACGTGTGAGGGCGCGGGTTAGTGTCAGCGTACGGGTTAGGATTAGGGGACGGCTGAGGGTCAGGCTTCGGGGAAGGGTTAGGGTTAGGGTTCGGGCTAGGGTTAGGGTTAGGGGACGGGGACGGTTCAGGGTCCAGGTGAGGGTACGACAACGCTCTAGGGGGAGCGTACGTGTGAGGGCGCGGGTTAGTGTCAGCGTACAGGTTAGGATTAGGGGACGGCTGAGGGTCAGGCTTCAGGGAAGGGTTAGGGTTAGGGTACGGGCTAGGGTTAGGGTTAGGGGACGGGGACGGTTCAGGGTCCAGGTGAGGGTACGACAACGCTCTAGGGGGAGCGTACGTGTGAGGGCGCTGGTTAGTGTCAGCGTACGGGTTAGGATTAGGGGACGGGTGAGGGTCAGGCTTCGGGGAAGGGTTAGGGTTAGGGTTCGGGCTAGGGTTAGGGTTAGGGGACGGGGACGGTTTAGGGTCCAGGTGAGGGTACGACAACGCTCTAGGGGGAGCGTACGTGTGAGGGCGCGGGTTAGTGTCAGCGTATGGGTTAGGATTAGGGGACGGGTGAGGGTCAGGCTTCGGGGAAGGGTTAGGGTTAGGGTTCGGGCTAGGGTTAGGGTTAGGGGACGGGGACGGTTCAGGGTCCAGGTGAGGGTACGACAACGCTCTAGGGGGAGCGTACGTGTGAGGGCGCGGGTTAATGTCAGCGTACGGTTTAGGATTAGGGGACGGCTGAGGGTCAGGCTTCGGGGAAGGGTTAGGGTTAGGGTTCGGGCTAGGGTTAGGGTTAGGGGATGGGGACGGTTTAGGGTCCAGGTGAGGGTACGACAACGCTCTAGGGGGAGCGTACGTGTGAGGGCGTGGGTTAGTGTCAGCGTACGGGTTAGGATTAGGGTACGGGTGAGGGTCAGGCTTCGGGGAAGGGTTAGGGTTAGGGTTCGGGCTAGGGTTAGGGTTAGGGGACGGGGACGGTTCAGGGTCCAGGTGAGGGTACGACAACGCTCTAGGGGGAGCGTACGTGTGAGGGCACGGGTTAGTGTCAGCGTACGGGTTAGGATTAGGGGACGGGTGAGGGTCAGGCTTTGGGGAAGGGTTAGGGTTAGGGTTCGGGCTAGGGTTAGGGTTAGGGGACGGGGATGGTTTAGGGTCCAGGTGAGGGTACGACAACGCTTTAGGGGGAGCGTACGTGTGAGGGCGCGGGTTAGTGTCAGCGTACGTGTTAGGATTAGGGGACGGCTGAGGGTCAGGCTTCGGGGAAGGGTTAGGGTTAGGGTTCGGGCTAGGGTTAGGGTTAGGGGACGGGGACGGTTCAGGGTCCGGGTGAGGGTACGACAACGCTCTAGGGGGAGCGTACGTGTGAGGGCGCGGGTTAGTGTCAGCGTACGGGTTAGGATTAGGGGACGGCTGAAGGTCAGGCTTCGGGGAAGGGTTAGGGTTAGGGTTCGGGCTAGGGTTAGGGTTAGGGGACGGGGATGCTTTAGGGTCAGGGTGAGGGTACGACAACGGTTTAGGGTGAACGTACGTGTGAGGGCACGGGTTAGTGTTAGCGTACGGGTTAGGATTACGGGAGGGGTGAGGCTAAGGCTTCGGGGAAGGTTAGGGTTAAGGATTGGGCTAGGGTTAGGGTTAGGGGACGGGGACGGTTTAGGGTCCGGGTGAGGGTACGACAACGCTTTAGGGGGAGCGTACGGGTGAGGGCACGGGTTAGTGTTAGCGTACGGGTTAGGATTAGGGGACGGGTGAGGCTAAGGCTTCGGGGAAGGGTTAGGGTTAGGGTTCGGGCTAGGGTTAGGGTTAGGGGACGGGGAGGGTCTAGTGTCCGGGTGAAGGTACGACAACGGTTTAGGGTGAGCGTACGTGTGAGGGCACGGGTTAGTGTTAGTGTACGGGTTAGGATTAGGGAACGGGTGAGGGTCAGGCTTCGGGGAAGGGTTAGGGTTAGGGTTCAGGCTAGGATTAGGGATAGGGGACGGGGACGGTTTAGGGTCCATGTGAGGGTACGACAACGCTCTAGGGGGAGCGTACGTGTGAGGGCGCGGGTTAGTGTTAGCGTACGCGTTAGGATTAGGGGACGGGTGAGGGTCAGGCTTTGGGGAAGGGTTAGGGTTTTGGTTCGGGCTAGGGTTAGGGTTAGGGGACGGGGACGGTTTAGGGTCCAGGTGAGGGTACGACAACGCTTTAGGGGGAGCGTACGGGTGAGGGCGCGGGTTATTGTTAGCGTACGGATTAGGATTAGGGGACGTGTGTTGGTCAGGCTTCGGGGAATGGTTAGGGTTAGGGTTCGGGCTAGGGTTAGGGTTAGGGGACGGGGACGGTTTAGGGTCCTGGTGAGGGTACGACAACGCTTTAGGGGGAGCGTACGTGTGAGGGCCCGGGTTAGTGTTTGCGTACGGGTTAGGATTAGGGGACGGGTGAGGGTCAGGCTTCTGGGAAGGGTTAGGGTTAGGGTTTGGGCTAGGGTTAGGGTTAGGGGACGGGGACGGTTTAGGGTCCGGGTGAGGGTACGACAATGCTTTAGGGGAACGTACGTGTGAGGGCGCGGGTTAGTGTTAGCGTACGGGTTAGGATTAGGGGACGGGTGAGGGTCAGGCTTCGGGGAAGGGTTAGGGTTAGGGTTCGGGCTAGGGTTAGGGTTAGGGAACGGGGACTGTTTAGGGTCCGGGTGAGGGTACGACAACGCTTTAGGGGGAGCGTACGTGTGAGGGCGCGGGTTAGTGTTAGCGTACGGGTTAGGATTAGGGGACGGGTGAGGGTCAGGCTTCGGGGAAGGGTTAGGGTTAGGGTTCGGGCTAGGGTTAGGGTTAGGGGATGGGGACGGTTTAGGGTCCGGGTGAGGGTACGACAACGCTCTAGGGGGAGCGTACGTGTGAGGGCGCGGGTTAGTGTTAGCGTACGGGTTAGGATTAAGGGATGCGTGAGGGTCAGGCTTCGGGGAAGGGTTAGGGTTAGGGTTCGGGCTAGGGTTAGGGTTAGGGGACGGGGACGGTTTAGGGTCCAGGTGAGGGTACGACAACGCTTTAGGGGGAGCGTACGTGTGAGGGCGCGGGTTAGTGTCAGCGTACGGTTTAGGATTAGGGGACGGCTGAGGGTCAGGCTTCGGGGAAGGTTTAGCGTTAGGGTTCGGGCTAGGGTTAGCGTTAGGGGACGGGGACAGTTTAGGGTCCGGGTGAGGGTACGACAACGCTTTAGGGGGAGCGTACGTGTGAGGGTGCAGGATAGAGTCAGCGTACGGGTTAGGATTAGGGGACGGGTGAGGGTCAGGCTTCGGGGAAGGGTTAGGGTTAGGGTTCGGGCTAGGGTTCGGGTTAGGGGACGGGGACGGTTTAGGGTCCGGGTGAGGGTACGACAACGCTTTAGAGGGAGCGTACGGGTGAGGGCGCGGGTTATTGTTAGTGTACGGGTTAGGATTAGGGGACGGGTGAGGGTCAGGCTTTGGGGAAGTGTTAGGGTTAGGGATCGAGCTAGGGTTAGGGATAGGGGACGGGGACGGTTTAGGGTCCAGGTGAGGGTACGACAACGCTTTAGGGGGAGCGTACGTGTTAGGGCGCGGGTTAGTGTCAGCGTACGGTTTAGGATTAAGGGATGCGTGAGGGTCAGGCTTCGGGGAAGGGTTAGGGTTAGGGTTCGGGCTAGGGTTAGGGTTAGGGGACGGGGACGGTTTAGGGTCCAGGTGAGGGTACGACAACGCTCTAGGGGGAGCGTACGTGTGAGGGCGTGCGTTAGTGTCAGCGTACGGTTTAGGATTAGGGGACGGGTGAGGGTCAGGCTTCGGGGAAGGGTTAGGGTTAGGGTTCGGGCTAGGGTTAGGGTTAGGGGACGGGGACGGTTTAGGTTTCAGGTGAGGGTACGACAACGCTTTAGGGGGAGCGTACGTGTGAGGGCGCGGGTTAGTGTCAGCGTACGGTTTAGGAATAGGGGCCGGGTGAGGGTCAGGCTTCGGGGAAGGGTTAGGGTTAGGGTTCGGGCTAGGGTTAGGGTTAGGGTACGGGGACGGTTTAGGGTCCAGGTGAGGGTACGACAATGCTTTAGGGGGAGCGTACGTGTGAGGACGCGGGTTAGTGTCAGCGTACGGGTTAGGATTAGGGGATGGGTGAGGGTCAGGCTTCGGGGAAGGGTTAGGGTTAGGGTTCGGGCTAGGGTTAGGGTTAGGGGACGGGGACGGTTTAGGGTCCAGGTGAGGGTACGACAACGCTTTAGGGGGAGCGTACGTGTGAGGGCGCGGGTCGGTGTCAGCGTACGGGTTAGGATTAGGGGACGGGTGAGGGTCAGGCTTCGGGGAAGGGTTAGGGTTAGGGTTCGGGCTAGGGTTAGGGTTAGGGGACGGGAACGGTTTAGGGTCCAGGTGAGGGTACGACAACGCTTTAGGGGGAGCGTACGTGTGAGGGCGCGGGTTAGTGTCAGCGTACGGGTTAGGATTAGGGGACGGGTGAGGGTCAGGCTTCGGGGAAGGGTTAGGGTTAGGGTTCGGGCTAGGGTTAGGGTTAGGGGACGGGGACGGTTTAGGGTCCAGGTGAGGGTACGACAACGCTTTAGGGGGAGCGTACGTGTTAGGGAGCGGGTTAGTGTCAGCGTACGGTTTAGGATTAAGGGATGCGTGAGGGTCAGGCTTCGGGGAAGGGTTAGGGTTAGGGTTCGGGCTAGGGTTAGGGTTAGGGGACGGGGACGGTTTAGGGTCCAGGTGAGGGTACGACAACGCTTTAGGGGGAGCGTACGTGTGAGGGCGCGGGTTAGTGTCAGCGTACGGTTTAGGATTAGGGGACGGGTGAGGGTCAGGCTTCGGGGAAGGGTTAGGGTTAGGGTTCGGGCTAGGGTTAGGGTTAGGGGACGGGGACGGTTTAGGTTTCAGGTGAGGGTACGACAACGCTTTAGGGGGAGCGTACGTGTGAGGGCGCGGGTTAGTGTCAGCGTACGGTTTAGGAATAGGGGACGGGTGAGGGTCAGGCTTCGGGGAAGGGTTAGGGTTAGGGTTCGGGCTAGGGTTAGGGTTAGGGGACGGGGACGGTTTAGGGTCCAGGTGAGGGTACGACAACGCTTTAGGGGGAGCGTACGTGTGAGGACGCGGGTTAGTGTCAGCGTACGGGTTAGGATTAGGGGACGGGTGAGGGTCAGGCTTCGGGGAAGGGTTAGGGTTAGGGTTCGGGCTAGGGTTAGGGTTAGGGGACGGGGACGGTTTAGGGTCCAGGTGAGGGTACGACAACGCTTTAGGGGGAGCGTACGTGTGAGGGCGCGCGTTAGTGTCAGCGTACGGGTTAGGATTAGGGGACGGGTGAGGGTCAGGCTTCGGAGAAGGGTTAGGGTTAAGGTTCGGGCTAGGGTTAGGGTTAGGGGACGGGGACGGTTTAGGGTCCAGGTGAGGGTACGACAACGCTTTAGGGGGAGCGTACGTGTGAGGGCGCGGGTTAGTGTCAGCGTACGGGTTAGGATTAGGGGACGGGTGAGGGTCAGGCTTCGGGGAAGGGTTAGGGTTAGGGTTCGGGCTAGGGTTAGGGTTAGGGGACGGGGACGGTTTAGGGTCCAGGTGAGGGTACGACAACGCTTTAGGGGGAGCGTAAGTGTGAGGGCGCGGGTTAGTTTCAGCGTAAGGGTTAGGATTACGGGACGGGTGAGGGTCAGGTTTCGGGGAAGGGTTAGGGTTAGGGTTCGGGCTAGGGTTAGGGTTAGGGGACGGGGACGGTTTAGGATCCAGGTGAGGGTACGACAACGCTTTAGGGGGAGCGTACGTGTGAGGGCGCAGGTTAGTGTCAGCGTACGGGTTAGGATTAGGGGACGGGTGATGGTCAGGCTTCGGGGAAGGGTTAGGGTTAGGGTTCGGGCTAGGGTTAGGGTTAGGGGACGGGGACGGTTTAGGGTCCAGGTGAGGGTACGACAACCCTTTAGGGGGAGCGTACGTGTTAGGGCGCGGGTTAGTGTCAGCGTACGGTTTAGGATTAGGGGACGCGTGAGGGTCAGGCTTCGGGGAAGGGTTAGGGTTAGGGTTCGGGCTAGGGTTAGGGTTAGGGGACGGGGACGGTTTAGGGTCCAGGTGAGGGTACGACAACGCTTTAGGGGGAGCGTACGTGTGAGGGCGCGGGTTAGTGTCAGCGTACGGGTTAGGATTAGGGGACGGGTGAGGGTCAGGCTTTGGGGAAGTGTTAGGGTTAGGGTTCGGGCTAGGGTTAGGGTTAGGGGACGGGGACAGTTTAGGGTCCAGGTGAGGGTACGACAACGCTTTAGGGGGAGCGTACGTGTGAGGGCGCGGGTTAGTGTCAGCGTACGGGTTAGGATTAGGGGACGGGTGAGGGTCAGGCTTCGGGGAAGGGTTAGGGTTAGGGTTCGGGCTAGGGTTAGGGTTAGGGGACGGGGACGGTTTAGGGTCCAGGTGAGGGTACGACAACACTTTAGGGGGAGCGTACGTGTGAGGGCGCGGGTTAGTGTCAGCGTACGGTTTAGGATTAGGGGACGCGTGAGGGTCAGGCTTCGGGGAAGTGTTAGGGTTAGGGTTCGGGCTAGGGTTAGGGTTAGGGGACGGGGACGGTTTAGGGTCCAGGTGAGTGTACGACAACGCTTTAGGGGGAGCGTACGTGTGAGGGCGCGGGTTAGTGTCAGCGTACGGTTTAGGATTAGGGGACGCGTGAGGGTCAGGCTTCGGGGAAGGGTTAGGGTTAGGGTTCGGGCTAGGGTTAGGGTTAGGGGACGGGGACGGTTTAGGGTCCAGGTGAGGGTACGACAACGCTTTAGGGGGAGCGTACGTGTGAGGGCGCGGGTTAGTGTCAGCGTACGGGTTAGGATTAGGGGACGGGTGAGGGTCAGGCTTCGGGGAAGGGTTAGGGTCAGGGTTCGGGCTAGGGTTAGCGTTAGGGGACGGGGACGGTTTAGGGTCCAGGTGAGGGTACGACAACGCTTTAGGGGGAGCGTACGTGTGAGGGCGCGGGTTAGTGTCAGCGTACGGTTTAGGATTAGGGGACGCGTGAGGGTCAGGCTTCGGGGAAGGGTTAGGGTTAGGGTTCGGGCTAGGGTTAGGGTTAGGGGACGGGGACGGTTTAGGGTCCAGGTGAGGGTACGACAACGCTTTAGGGGGAGCGTACGTGTGAGGGCGCGGGTTAGTGTCAGCGTACGGGTTAGAATTAGGGGACGGGTGAGGGTCAGGCTTCGGGGAAGTGTTAGGGTTAGGGTTCGGGCTAGGGTTAGGGTTAGGGGACGGGGACGGTTTAGTATCCAGGTGAGGGTACGACAACGCTTTAGGGGGAGCGTACGTGTGAGGGCGCGGGTTAGTGTCAGCGTACGGGTTAGGATTAGGGGACGGGTGAGGGTCAGGCTTCGGGGAAGGGTTAGGGTTAGGGTTCGGGCTAGGGTTAGGGTTAGGGGACGGGGACGGTTTAGGGTCCAGGTGAGGGTACGACAACACTTTAGGGGGAGCGTACGTGTGAGGGCGCGGGTTAGTGTCAGCGTACGGTTTAGGATTAGGTGACGCGTGAGGGTCAGGCTTCGGGGAAGTGTTAGGGTTAGGGTTCGGGCTAGGGTTAGGGTTAGGGGACGGGGACGGTTTAGGGTCCAGGTGAGGGTACGACAACGCTTTAGGGGGAGCATACGTGTGAGGGCGCGGGTTAGTGTCAGCGTACGGTTTAGGATTAGGGGACGCGTGAGGGTCAGGCTTCGGGGAAGGGTTAGGGTTAGGGTTCGGGCTAGGGTTAGGGTTAGGGGACGGGGACGGTTTAGGGTCCAGGTGAGGGTACGACAACGCTTTAGGGGGAGCGTACGTGTGAGGGCGCGGGTTAGTGCCAGCGTACGGGTTAGGATTAGGGGACGGGTGAGGGTCACGCTTCGGGGAAGGGTTAGGGTTAGGGTTCGGGCTAGGGTTAGGGTTAGGGGACGGGGACGGTTTAGGGTCCAGGTGAGGGTACGACAACGCTTTAGGGGGAGCGTACGTGTGAGGGCGCGGGTTAGTGTCAGCGTACGGGTTAGGATTAGGGGACGGGTGAGGGTCAGGCTTCGGGGAAGGGTTAGGGTTAGGGTTCGGGCTAGGGTTAGGGTTAGGGGACGGGGACGGTTTAGGGTCCAGGTGAGGGTACGACAACGCTTTAGGGGGAGCGTACGTGTGAGGGCGCGGGTTAGTGTCAGCGTACGGGTTAGGATTAGGGGACGGGTGAGGGTCAGGCTTCGGGGAAGTGTTAGGGTTAGGGTTCGGGCTAGGGTTAGGGTTAGGGGACGGGGACGGTTTAGGGTCCAGGTGAGGGTACGACAACGCTTTAGGGGGAGCGTACGTGTGAGGGCGCGGGTTAGTGTCAGCGTATGGTTTAGGATTAGGGGACGCGTGAGGGTCAGGCTTCGGGGAAGGGTTAGGGTTAGGGTTCGGGCTAGGGTTAGGGTTAGGGGACGGGGACGGTTTAGGGTCCAGGTGAGGGTACGACAACGCTTTAGGGGGAGCGTACGTGTGAGGGCGCGGGTTAGTGTCAGCGTACGGGTTAGGATTAGGGGACGGGTGAGGGTCAGGCTTCGGGGAAGTGTTAGGGTTAGGGTTCGGGCTAGGGTTAGGGTTAGGGGACGGGGACGGTTTAGGGTCAAGGTGAGGGTACGACAACGCTTTAGGGGGAGCGTACGTGTGAGGGCGCGGGTTAGTGTCAGCGTACGGGTTAGGATTAGCGGACGGGTGAGGGTCAGGCTTCGGGGAAGGGTTAGGGTTAGGGTTCGGGCTAGGGTTAGGGTTAGGGGATGGGGACGGTTTAGGGTCCAGGTGAGGGTACGACAACGCTTTAGGGGGAGCGTACGTGTGAGGGCGCGGGTTAGTGTCAGCGTACGGTTTAGGATTAGGGGACGCGTGAGGGTCAGGCTTCGGGAAAGGGTTAGGGTTAGGGTTCGGGCTAGGGTTAGGGTTAGGGGACGGGGACGGTTTAGGGTCCAGGTGAGGGTACGACAACGCTTTAGGGGGAGCGTACGTGTGAGGGCGCGGGTTAGTGTCAGCGTACGGGTTAGGATTAGGGGACGGGTGAGGGTCAGGCTTCGGGGAAGAGTTAGGGTTAGGGTTCGGGCTAGGGTTAGGTTTAGGGGACGGGGACGGTTTAGTGTCCAGGTGAGGGTATGACAACGCTTTAGGGGGAGCGTACGTGTGAGGGCGCGGGTTAGTGTCAGCGTACGGGTTAGGATTAGGGGACGGGTGAGGGTCAGGCTTCGGGGAAGGGTTAGGGTTAGGGTTCGGGCTAGGGTTAGGGTTAGGGGACGGGGACGGTTTAGGGTCCAGGTGAGGGTACGACAACACTTTAGGGGGAGCGTACGTGTGAGGGCGCGGGTTAGTGTCAGCGTACGGTTTAGGATTAGGGGACACGTGAGGGTCAGGCTTTGGGGAAGGGTTAGGGTTAGGGTTCGGGCTAGGGTTAGGGTTAGGGGACGGGGACGGTTTAGGGTCCAGGTGAGGGTACGACAACGCTTTAGGGGGAGCGTACGTGTGAGGGCGCGGGTTAGTGTCAGCGTACGGGTTAGGATTAGGGGACGGGTGAGGTTCAGGCTTCGGGGAAGGGTTAGGGTTAGGGTTCGGGCTAGGGTTAGGGTTAGGGGACGGGGACGGTTTAGGGTCCAGGTGAGGGTACGACAACGCTTTAGGGGTAGCGTACGTGTGAGGGCGCGGGTTAGTGTCAACATACGGGTTAGGATTAGGGGACGGGTGAGGGTCAGGCTTCGGGGAAGGGTTAGGGTTAGGGTTCGGGCTAGGGTTAGGGTTAGGGGACGGGGCCGGTTTAGGGTCCAGGTGAGGGTACGACAACGCTTTAGGGGGAGCATACGTGTGAGGGCGTGGGTTAGTGTCAGCGTACGGGTTAGGATTAGGGGACGGGTGAGGGTCAGGCTTCGGGGAAGGGTTAGGATTAGCGTTCGGGCTAGGGTTAGGGTTAGGGGACGGGGACGGTTTAGGGTCCATGGGAGGGTACGACAACGCTTTAGGGGGAGCGTACGTGTGAGGGCGCGGGTTAGTGTCAGCGTACGGTTTAGGATTAGGGGACGCGTGAGGGTCAGGCTTCGGGGAAGGTTTAGGGTTAGGGTTCGGGCTAGGGTTAGGGTTAGGGGACGGGGACGGTTTAGGGTCCAGGTGAGGGTACGACAACGCTTTAGGGGGAGCGTACGTGTGAGGGCGCGGGTTCGTGTCAGCGTACGGGTTAGGATTAGGGGACGGGTGAGGGTCAGGCTTCGGGGAGGTGTTAGGGTTAGGGTTCGGGCTAGGGTTAGGGTTAGGGGACGGGGACGGTTTAGGGTCCAGGTGAGGGTACGACAACGCTTTAGGGGGAGCGTACGTGTGAGGGCGCGGGTTAGTGTCAGCGTACGGTTTAGGATTAGGGGACGGGTGAGGGTCAGGCTTCGGGGAAGGGTTAGGGTTAGGGTTCGGGCTAGGGTTAGGGTTAGGGGACGGGGACGGTTTAGGGTCCAGGTGAGGGTACGACAACGCTTTAGGGGGAGTGTACGTGTGAGGGCGCGGGTTAGTGTCAGCGTACGGGTTAGGATTAGGGGACGGGTGAGGGTCAGGCTTCGGGGAAGGGTTAGGGTTAGGGTTCGGGCTAGGGTTAGGGTTAGGGGACGGGGACGGTTTAGGGTCCAGGTGAGGGTACGACAACGCTTTAGGGGGAGCGTACGTGTGAGTGCGCGGGTTAGTGTCAGCGTACGGTTTAGGATTAGGGGACGGGTGAGTGTCAGGCTTCGGGGAAGGGTTAGGGTTAGGGTTCGGGCTAGGGTTAGGGTTAGGGGACGGGGACGGTTTAGGGTCCAGGTGAGGGTACGACAATGCTTTAGGGGGAGCGTACGTGTGAGGGCGCGGGTTAGTGTCAGCGTACGGCTTAGGATTAGGGGACGCGTGAGGGTCAGGCTTCGGGGAAGGGTTAGGGTTAGGGTTCGGGCTAGGGTTAGGGTTAGGGGACGGGGACGGTTTAGGGTCCAGGTGAGGGTACGACAACGCTTTAGGGGGAGCGTATGTGTGAGGGCGCGGGTTAGTGTCAGCGTACGGGTTAGGATTAGGGGACGGCTGAGGGTCAGGCTTCGGGGAAGGGTTAGGGTTAGGGTTCGGGCTAGGGTTAGGGTTAGGGGACGGGGACGGTTTAGGGTCCAGGTGAGGGTACGACAACGCTTTAGGGGGAGCGTATGTGTGAGGGCGCGGGTTAGTGTCAGCGTACGGGTTAGGATTAGGGGACGGGTGAGGGTCAGGCTTCGGGGAAGGGTTAGGGTTAGGGTTCGGGCTAGGGTTAGGGTTAGGGGACGGGGACGGTTTAGGGTCCAGGTGAGGGTACGACAACGCTTTAGGGGGAGCGTATGTGTGAGGGCGAGGGTTAGTGTCAGCGTACGTGTTAGGATTAGGGGACGGCTGAGGGTCAGGCTTCGGGGAAGGGTTAGGGTTAGGGTTCGGGCTAGGGTTAGGGTTAGGGGACGGGGACGGTTTAGGGTCCAGGTGAGGGTACGACAACGCTTTAGGGGGAGCGTATGTGTGAGGGCGCGGGTTAGTGTCAGCGTACGGGTTAGGATTAGGGGACGGGTGAGGGTCAGGCTTCGGGGAAGGGTTAGGGTTAGGGTTCGGGCTAGGGTTAGGGTTAGGGGACGGGGACG
This sequence comes from Globicephala melas, assembly GCF_963455315.2. Lineage (NCBI taxonomy): Eukaryota > Metazoa > Chordata > Mammalia > Artiodactyla > Delphinidae > Globicephala > Globicephala melas. The sequence continues at coordinate 28,713 of NW_027207845.1, forward strand.
GTTTAGGGTCCAGGTGAGGGTACGACAACGCTTTAGGGGGAGCGTACGTGTGAGGGCGCGGGTTAATGTCAGCGTACGGGTTAGGATTAGGGGACGGGTGAGGGTCAGGCTTCGGGGAAGGGTTAGGGTTAGGGTTCGGGCTAGGGTTAGGGTTAGGGGACGGGGACGGTTTAGGGTCCAGGTGAGGGTACGACAACGCTTTAGGGGGAGCGTACGTGTGAGGGCGCGGGTTCGTGTCAGCGTACGGGTTAGGATTAGGGGACGGGTGAGGGTCAGGCTTCGGGGAAGGGTTAGGGTTAGGGTTCGGGCTAGGGTTAGGGTTAGGGGACAGGGACGGTTTAGGGTCCAGGTGAGGGTACGACAACGCTTTAGGGGGATCGTACGTGTGAGGGCGTGTGTTAGTGTCAGAGTACGGGTTAGGATTAGGGGACGGGTGAGGGTCAGGCTTCGGGGAAGGGTTAGGGTTAGGGTTCGGGCTAGGGTTAGGGTTAGGGGACGGGGACGGTTTAGGGTCCAGGTGAGGGTACGACAACGCTTTAGGGGGAGCGTACGTGTGAGGGCGCGGGTTAGTGTCAGCGTACGGGTTAGGATTAGGGGACGGGTGAGGGTCAGGCTTCGGGGAAGGGTTAGGGTTAGGGTTCGGGCTAGGGTTAGGGTTAGGTGACGGGGACGGTTTAGGGTCCAGGTGAGGGTACGACAACGCTTTAGGGGGAGCGTACGTGTGAGGGCGCGGGTTAATGTCAGCGTACGGGTTAGGATTAGGGGACGGGTGAGGGTCAGGCTTCGGGGAAGGGTTAGGGTTAGGGTTCGGGCTAGGGTTAGGGTTAGGGGACGGGGACGGTTTAGGGTCCAGGTGAGGGTACGACAACGCTTTAGGGGGAGCGTACGTGTGAGGGCGCGGGTTCGTGTCAGCGTACGGGTTAGGATTAGGGGACGGGTGAGGGTCAGGTTTCGGGGAAGGGTTAGGGTTAGGGTTCGGGCTAGGGTTAGGGTTAGGGGACAGGGACGGTTTAGGGTCCAGGTGAGGGTACGACAACGCTTTAGGGGGATCGTACGTGTGAGGGCGTGTGTTAGTGTCAGAGTACGGGTTAGGATTAGGGGACGGGTGAGGGTCAGGCTTCGGGGAAGGGTTAGGGTTAGGGTTCGGGCTAGGGTTAGGGTTAGGGGACGGGGACGGTTTAGGGTCCAGGTGAGGGTACGACAACGCTTTAGGGGGAGCGTACGTGTGAGGGCGCGGGTTAGTGTCAGCGTACGGGTTAGGATTAGGGGACGGGTGAGGGTCAGGCTTCGGGGAAGGGTTAGGGTTAGGGTTCGGGCTAGGGTTAGGGTTAGGGGACGGGGACGGTTTAGGGTCCAGGTGAGGGTACGACAACGCTTTAGGGGGAGCGTACGTGTGAGGGCGCGGGTTAGTGTCAGCGTACGGGTTAGGATTAGGGGACGGGTGAGGGTCAGGCTTCGGGGAAGGGTTAGGGTTAGGGTTCGGGCTAGGGTTAGGGTTAGGGGACGGGGACGGTTTAGGCTCCAGGTGAGGGTACGACAACGCTTTAGGGGGAGCGTACGTGTGAGGGCGCGGGTTAGTGTCAGCGTACGGGTTAGGATTAGGGGACGGGTGAGGGTCAGGCTTCGGGGAAGGGTTAGGGTTAGGGTTCGGGTTAGGGTTAGGGTTAGGGGACGGGGACAGTTTAGGGTCCAGGTGAGGGTACGACAACGCTTTAGGGGGAGCGTACGTGTGAGGGCGCGGGTTAGTGTCAGCGTACGGTTTAGGATTAGGGGACGGGTGAGGGTCAGGCTTCGGGGAAGGGTTAGGGTTAGGGTTCGGGCTAGGGTTAGGGTTAGGGGACGGGGACGGTTTAGGGTCCAGGTGAGGGTATGACAACGCTTTAGGGGGAGCGTACGTGTGAGGGCGCGGGTTAGTGTCAGCGTACGGTTTAGGATTAAGGGACGGGTGAGGGTCAGGCTTCGGGGAAGGGTTAGGGTTAGGGTTCGGGCTAGGGTTAGGGTTAGGGGACGGGGATGGTTTAGGGTCCAGGTGAGGGTACGACAACGCTTTAGGGGGAGCGTATGTGTGAGGGCGCGGGTTAGTGTCAGGGTACGGGTTAGGATTAGAGGACGGGTGAGGGTCAGGCTTCGGGGAAGTGTTAGGGTTAGGGTTCGGGCTAGGGTTAGGGTTAGGGGACGGGGACGGTTTAGGGTCCAGGTGAGGGTACGACAACGCTTTAGGGGGAGCGTACGTGTGAGGGCGCGGGTTAGTGTCAGCGTACGGGTTAGGATTAGGGGACGGCTGAGGGTCAGGCTTCGGGGAAGGGTTAGGGTTAGGGTTCGGGGTAGGGTTAGGTTTAGGGGACGGGGACGGTTTAGGGTCCAGGTGAGTGTACGACAACGCTTTAGGGGGAGCGTACGTGTGAGGGCGCGGGTTAGTGTCAGCGTACGGGTTAGGATTAGGGGACGGGTGAGGGTCAGGCTTCGGGGAAGGGTTAGGGTTAGGGTTCGGGGTAGGGTTAGGTTTAGGGGACGGGGACGGTTTAGGGTCCAGGTGAGTGTACGACAACGCTTTAGGGGGAGCGTACGTGTGAGGGCGCGGGTTAGTGTCAGCGTACGGGTTAGGATTAGGGGACGGGTGAGGGTCAGGCTTCGGGGAAGGGTTAGGGTTAGGGTTCGGGCTAGGGTTAGGGTTAGGGGACGGGGACGGTTTAGGGTCCAGGTGAGGGTACGACAACGCTCTAGGGGGAGCGTACGTGTGAGGGCGCGGGTTAGTGTCAGCGTACGGTTTAGGATTAGGGAACGGCTGAGGGTCAGGCTTCGGGGAAGGGTTAGGGTTAGGGTTCGGGCTAGGGTTAGGGTTAGGGGACGGGGACGGTTTAGGGTCCAGGTGAGGGTACGACAACGCTCTAGGGGGAGCGTACGTGTGAGGGCGCGGGTTTGTGTCAGCGTACGGGTTAGGATTAGGGGACGGGTGAGGGTCAGGCTTCGGGGAAGGGTTAGGGTTAGGGTTCGGGCTAGGGTTAGGGTTAGGGGACGGGGACGGTTCAGGGTCCAGGTGAGGGTACGACAACGCTCTAGGGGGAGCGTACGTGTGAGGGCGCGGTTTAGTGTCTGCGTACGGGTTAGGATTAGGGGACGGGTGAGGGTCAGGCTTCGGGGAAGGGTTAGGGTTAGGGTTCGGGCTAGGGTTAGGGTTAGGGGACGGGGACGGTTTAGGGTCCAGGTGAGGGTACGACAACGCTCTAGGGGGAGCGTACGTGTGAGGGCGTGGGTTAGTGTCAGCGTACGGGTTAGGATTAGGGGACGGCTGAGGGTCAGGCTTCGGGGAAGGGTTAGGGTTAGGGTTCGGGCTAGGGTTAGGGTTAGGGGACGGGGACGGTTTAGGGTCCAGGTGAGGGTACGACAACGCTCTATGGGGAGCGTACGTGTGAGGGTGCGGGTTAGTGTCAGCGTACGGGTTAGGATTAGGGGACGGCTGAGGGTCAGGCTTCGGGGAAGGGTTAGGGTTAGGGTTCGGGCTAGGGTTAGGGTTAGGGGACGGGGACGGTTTAGGGTCCAGGTGAGGGTACGACAACGCTCTAGGGGGAGAGTACATGTGAGGGCGCGGGTTAGTGTCTGCGTACGGGTTAGGATTAGGGGACGACTGAGGGTCAGGCTTCGGGGAAGGTTTAGGGTTAGGGTTCGGGCTAGGGTTAAGGTTAGGGGACGGGGACGGTTTAGGGTCCAGGTGAGGGTACGACAACGCTCTAGGGGGAGCGTACGTGTGAGGGCGCGGGTTAGTGTCAGCGTACGGGTTAGGATTAGGGGACGGCTGAGGGTCAGGCTTCGGGGAAGGGTTAGGGTTAGGGTTCGGGCTAGGGTTAGGGTTAGGGGACGGGGACGGTTTAGGGTCCAGGTGAGGGTACGACAACGCTCTAGGGGGAGCGTACGTGTGAGGGCGCGGGTTAGTGTCAGCGTACGGGTTAGGATTAGGGGACGGCTGAGGGTCAGGCTTGGGGGAAGGGTTAGGGTTAGGGTTCGGGCTAGGGTTAGGGTTAGGGGACGGGGACGGTTTAGGGTCCAGGTGAGGGTACGACAACGCTCTAGGGGGAGCGTACGTGTGAGGGCGCGGGTTAGTGTCAGCGTACGGGTTAGGATTAGGGGACGGCTGAGGGTCAGGCTTCGGGGAAGGGTTAGGGTTAGGGTTCGGGCTAGGGTTAGGGTTAGGGGATGGGGACGGTTCAGGGTCCAGGTGAGGGTACGACAACGCTCTAGGGGGAGCGTACGTGTGAGGGCGCGGGTTAGTGTCAGCGTACGGGTTAGGATTAGGGGACGGGTGAGGGTCAGGCTTCGGGGAAGGGTTAGGGTTAGGGTTCGGGCTAGGGTTAGGATGAGGGGACGGGGACGGTTCAGGGTCCAGGTGAGGGTACGACAACGCTCTAGGGGGAGCGTACGTGTGAGGGCGCGGGTTAGTGTCAGCGTACGGGTTAGGATTAGGGGACGGCTGAGGGTCAGGCTTCGGGGAAGGGTTAGGGTTAGGGTTCGGGCTAGGTTTAGGGTTAGGGGACGGGGACGGTTTAGGGTCCAGGTGAGGGTACGACAACGCTCTAGGGGGAGCGTACGTGTGAGGGCGCGGGTTAGTGTCAGCGTACGGGTTAGGATTAGGGGACGGCTGAGGGTCAGGCTTGGGGGAAGTGTTAGGGTTAGGGTTAGGGCTAGGGTTAGGGTTAGGGGACGGAGACGGTTTAGGGTCCAGGTGAGGGTACGACAACGCTCTAGGGGGAGCGTACGTGTGAGGGCGCGGGTTAGTGTCAGCGTACGGGTTAGGATTAGGGGACGGCTGAGGGTCAGGCTTCGGGGAAGGGTTAGGGTTAGGGTTCGGGCTAGGGTTAGGGTTAGGGGATGGGGACGGTTCAGGGTCCAGGTGAGGGTACGACAACGCTCTAGGGGGAGCGTACGTGTGAGGGCGCGGGTTAGTGTCAGCGTACGGGTTAGGATTAGGGGACGGGTGAGGGTCAGGCTTCGGGGAAGGGTTAGGGTTAGGGTTCGGGCTAGGGTTAGGGTTAGGGGACGGGGACGGTTCAGGGTCCAGGTGAGGGTACGACAACGCTCTAGGGGGAGCGTACGTGTGAGGGCGCGGGTTAATGTCAGCGTACGGTTTAGGATTAGGGGACGGCTGAGGGTCAGGCTTCGGGGAAGGGTTAGGGTTAGGGTTCGGGCTAGGGTTAGGGTTAGGGGATGGGGACGGTTTAGGGTCCAGGTGAGGGTACGACAACGCTCTAGGGGGAGCGTACGTGTGAGGGCGCGGGTTAGTGTCAGCGTACGGGTTAGGATTAGGGGACGGGTGAGGGTCAGGCTTCGGGGAAGGGTTAGGGTTAGGGTTCGGGCTAGGGTTAGGGTTAGGGTACGGGGACGGTTCAGGGTCCAGGTGAGGGTACGACAACGCTCTAGGGGGAGCGTACGTGTGAGGGCACGGGTTAGTGTCAGCGTACGGGTTAGGATTAGGGGACGGGTGAGGGTCAGGCTTTGGGGAAGGGTTAGGGTTAGGGTTCGGGCTAGGGTTAGGGTTAGGGGACGGGGACGGTTTAGGGTCCAGGTGAGGGTACGATAACGCTCTAGGGGGAGCGTACGTGTGAGGGCGCGGGTTAGTGTCAGCGTACGTGTTAGGATTAGGGGACGGCTGAGGGTCAGGCTTCAGGGAAGGGTTAGGGTTAGGGTTCGGGCTAGGGTTAGGGATAGGGGACGGGGACGGTTCAGGGTCCGGGTGAGGGTACGACAACGCTCTAGGGGGAGCGTACGTGTGAGGGCGCGGGTTAGTGTCAGCGTACGGGTTAGGATTAGGGGCCGGCTGAGGGTCAGGCTTCGGGGAAGGGTTAGGGTTAGGGTTCGGGCTAGGGTTAGGGTTAGGGGACGGGGACGGTTCAGGGTCCAGGTGAGGGTACGACAATGCTCTAGGGGGAGCGTACGTGTGAGGGCGCGGGTTAGTGTCAGCGTACGGGTTAGGATTAGGGGACGGCTGAGGGTCAGGCTTCGGGGAAGGGTTAGGGTTAGGGTTCGGGCTAGGGTTAGGGTTAGGGGACGGGGACGGTTCAGGGTCCAGGTGAGGGTACGACAACGCTCTAGGGGGAGCGTACGTGTGAGGGCGCGGGTTAGTGTCAGCGTACGGGTTAGGATTAGGGGACGGCTGAGGGTCAGGCTTCGGGGAAGGGTTAGGGTTAGGGTTCGGGCTAGGGTTAGGGTTAGGGGACGGGGACGGTTCAGGGTCCAGGTGAGGGTACGACAACGCTCTAGGGGGAGCGTACGTGTGAGGGCGCGGGTTAGTGTCAGCGTACAGGTTAGGATTAGGGGACGGCTGAGGGTCAGGCTTCAGGGAAGGGTTAGGGTTAGGGTACGGGCTAGGGTTAGGGTTAGGGGACGGGGACGGTTCAGGGTCCAGGTGAGGGTACGACAACGCTCTAGGGGGAGCGTACGTGTGAGGGCGCTGGTTAGTGTCAGCGTACGGGTTAGGATTAGGGGACGGGTGAGGGTCAGGCTTCGGGGAAGGGTTAGGGTTAGGGTTCGGGCTAGGGTTAGGGTTAGGGGACGGGGACGGTTTAGGGTCCAGGTGAGGGTACGACAACGCTCTAGGGGGAGCGTACGTGTGAGGGCGCGGGTTAGTGTCAGCGTATGGGTTAGGATTAGGGGACGGGTGAGGGTCAGGCTTCGGGGAAGGGTTAGGGTTAGGGTTCGGGCTAGGGTTAGGGTTAGGGGACGGGGACGGTTCAGGGTCCAGGTGAGGGTACGACAACGCTCTAGGGGGAGCGTACGTGTGAGGGCGCGGGTTAATGTCAGCGTACGGTTTAGGATTAGGGGACGGCTGAGGGTCAGGCTTCGGGGAAGGGTTAGGGTTAGGGTTCGGGCTAGGGTTAGGGTTAGGGGATGGGGACGGTTTAGGGTCCAGGTGAGGGTACGACAACGCTCTAGGGGGAGCGTACGTGTGAGGGCGTGGGTTAGTGTCAGCGTACGGGTTAGGATTAGGGTACGGGTGAGGGTCAGGCTTCGGGGAAGGGTTAGGGTTAGGGTTCGGGCTAGGGTTAGGGTTAGGGGACGGGGACGGTTCAGGGTCCAGGTGAGGGTACGACAACGCTCTAGGGGGAGCGTACGTGTGAGGGCACGGGTTAGTGTCAGCGTACGGGTTAGGATTAGGGGACGGGTGAGGGTCAGGCTTTGGGGAAGGGTTAGGGTTAGGGTTCGGGCTAGGGTTAGGGTTAGGGGACGGGGATGGTTTAGGGTCCAGGTGAGGGTACGACAACGCTTTAGGGGGAGCGTACGTGTGAGGGCGCGGGTTAGTGTCAGCGTACGTGTTAGGATTAGGGGACGGCTGAGGGTCAGGCTTCGGGGAAGGGTTAGGGTTAGGGTTCGGGCTAGGGTTAGGGTTAGGGGATGGGGACGGTTCAGGGTCCGGGTGAGGGTACGACAACGCTCTAGGGGGAGCGTACGTGTGAGGGCGCGGGTTAGTGTCAGCGTACGGGTTAGGATTAGGGGACGGCTGAAGGTCAGGCTTCGGGGAAGGGTTAGGGTTAGGGTTCGGGCTAGGGTTAGGGTTAGGGGACGGGGACGGTTCAGGGTCCAGGTGAGGGTACGACAATGCTCTAGGGGGAGCGTACGTGTGAGGGCGCGGGTTAGTGTCAGCGTACGGGTTAGGATTAGGGGACGGCTGAGGGTCAGGCTTCGGGGAAGGGTTAGGGTTAGGGTTCGGGCTAGGGTTAGGGTTAGGGGACGGGGACGGTTCAGGGTCCAGGTGAGGGTACGACAACGCTCTAGGGGGAGCGTACGTGTGAGGGCGCGGGTTAGTGTCAGCGTACGGGTTAGGATTAGGGGACGGCTGAGGGTCAGGCTTCGGGGAAGGGTTAGGGTTAGGGTTCGGGCTAGGGTTAGGGTTAGGGGACGGGGACGGTTCAGGGTCCAGGTGAGGGTACGACAACGCTCTAGGGGGAGCGTACGTGTGAGGGCGCGGGTTAGTGTCAGCGTACGGGTTAGGATTAGGGGACGGCTGAGGGTCAGGTTTCGGGGAAGGGTTAGGGTTAGGGTTCGGGCTAGGGTTAGGGTTAGGGGACGGGGATGGTTTAGGGTCCAGGTGAGGGTACGACAACGCTCTAGGGGGAGCGTACGTGTGAGGGCGCGGGTTAGTGTCAGCGTACGGGTTAGGATTAGGGGACGGCTGAGGGTCAGGCTTCGGGGAAGGGTTAGGGTTAGGGTTCGGGCTAGGGTTAGGGTTAGTGGACGGGGACGGTTTAGGGTCCAGGTGAGGGTACGACAACGCTCTAGGGGGAGCGTACGTGTGAGGGCGCGGGTTAGTGTCAGCGTACGGGTTAGGATTAGGGGACGGCTGAGGGTCAGGCTTCGGGGAAGGGTTAGGGTTAGGGTTCGGGCTAGGGTTAGGGTTAGGGGACGGGGACGGTTCAGGGTCCAGGTGAGGGTACGACAACGCTCTAGGGGGAGCGTACGTGTGAGGGCGCGGGTTAGTGTCAGCGTACGGGTTAGGATTAGGGGACGGCTGAGGGTCAGGCTTCGGGGAAGGGTTAGGGTTAGGGTTCGGGCTAGGGTTAGGGTTAGGGGACGGGGACGGTTCAGGGTCCAGGTGAGGGTACGACAACGCTCTAGGGGGAGCGTACGTGTGAGGGCGCGGGTTAGTGTCAGCGTACGGGTTAGGATTAGGGGATGGCTGAGGGTCAGGCTTCGGGGAAGGGTTAGGGTTAGGGTTCGGGCTAGGTTTAGGGTTAGGGGACGGGGACGGTTTAGGGTCCAGGTGAGGGTACGACAACGCTCTAGGGGGAGTGTACGTGTGAGGGCGCGGGTTAGCGTCAGCGTACGGGTTAGGATTAGGGGACGGGTGAGGGTCAGGCTTCGGGGAAGGGTTAGGGTTAGGGTTCGGGCTAGGGTTAGGGTTAGGGGACGGGGACGGTTTAGGGTCCAGGTGAGGGTACGACAACGCTCTAGGGGGAGCGTACGTGTGAGGGCGCGGGTTAGTGTCAGCGTACGGGTTAGGATTAGGGGACGGCTGAGGGTCAGGCTTCGGGGAAGGGTTAGGGTTAGGGTTCGGGCTAGGGTTAGGGTTAGGGGACGGGGACGGTTTAGGGTCCAGGTGAGGGTACGACAACGCTCTAGGGGGAGCGTACGTGTGAGGGCGTGGGTTAGTGTCAGCGTACGGGTTAGAATTAGGGGACGGCTGAGGGTCAGGCTTCGTGGAAGGGTTAGGGTTAGGGTTCGGGCTAGGGTTAGGGTTAGGGGACGGGGCCGGTTTAGGGTCCAGGTGAGGGTACGACAACGCTCTAGGGGGAGCGTACGTGTGAGGGCGCGGGTTAGTGTCAGCGTACGGGTTAGGATTAGGGGACGGCTGAGGGTCAGGCTTCGGGGAAGGGTTAGGGTTAGGGTTCGGGCTAGGGTTAGGGTTAGGGGACGGGGACGGTTCAGGGTCCAGGTGAGGGTACGACAACGCTCTAGGGGGAGCGTACGTGTGAGGGCGCTGGTTAGTGTCAGCGTACGGGTTAGGATTAGGGGACGGCTGAGGGTCAGGTTTCGGGGAAGGGTTAGGGTTAGGGTTCGGGCTAGGGTTAGGGTTAGGGGACGGGGACGGTTTAGGGTCCAGGTGAGGGTACGACAACGCTCTAGGGGGAGCGTACGTGTGAGGGCGCGGGTTAGTGTCAGCGTACGGGTTACGATTAGGGGACGGCTGAGGGTCAGGCTTCGGGGAAGGGTTAGGGTTAGGGTTCGGGCTAGGGTTAGGGTTAGGGGACGGGGACGGTTCAGGTTCCAGGTGAGGGTACGACAACGCTCTAGGGGGAGCGTACGTGTGAGGGCGCGGGTTAGTGTCAGCGTACGGGTTAGGATTAGGGGACGGCTGAGGGTCAGGCTTCGGGGAAGGGTTAGGGTTAGGGTTCGGGCTAGGGTTAGGGTTAGGGGACGGGGACGGTTCAGGGTCCAGGTGAGGGTACGACAACGCTCTAGGGGGAGCGTACGTGTGAGGGCGCGGGTTAGTGTCAGCGTACGGGTTAGGATTAGGGGACGGCTGAGGGTCAGGCTTCGGGGAAGGGTTAGGGTTAGGGTTCGGGCTAGGCTTAGGGTTAGGGGACGGGGACGGTTCAGGGTCCAGGTGAGGGTACGACAACGCTCTAGGGGGAGCGTACGTGTGAGGGCGCGGGTTAGTGTCAGCGTACGGGTTAGGATTAGGGGACGGGTGAGGGTCAGGCTTCGGGGAAGGGTTAGGGTTAGGGTTCGGGCTAAGGTTAGGGTTAGGGGACGGGGACGGTTTAGGGTCCAGGTGAGGGTACGACAACGCTCTAGGGGGAGCGTACGTGTGAGGGCGCGGGTTAGTGTCAGCGTACGGGTTAGGATTAGGGGACGGCTGAGGGTCAGGCTTCGGGGAAGGGTTAGGGTTAGGGTTCGGGCTAGGGTTAGGGTTAGGGGACGGGGACGGTTTTGGGTCCAGGTGAGGGTACGACAACGCTCTAGGGGGAGCGTACGTGTGAGGGCGCGGGTTAGTGTCAGCGTACGGGTTAGGATTAGGGGACGGCTGAGGGTCAGGCTTCGGGGAAGGGTTAGGGTTAGGGTTCGGGCTAGGGTTAGGGTTAGGGGACGGGGACGGTTTAGGGTCCAGGTGAGGGTACGACAACGCTCTAGGGGGAGCGTACGTGTGAGGGCGCGGGTTAGTGTCAGCGTACGGGTTAGGATTAGGGGACGGCTGAGGGTCAGGCTTCGGGGAAGGGTTAGGGTTAGGGTTCGGGCTAGGGTTAGGGTTAGGGGACGGGGACGGTTCAGGGTCCAGGTGAGGGTACGACAACGCTCTAGGGGGAGCGTACGTGTGAGGGCGCGTGTTAGTGTCAGCGTACGGGTTAGGATTAGGGGACGGGTGAGGGTCAGGCTTCGGGGAAGGGTTAGGGTTAGGGTTCGGTCTAAGGTTAGGGTTAGGGGACGGGGACGGTTTAGGGTCCAGGTGAGGGTACGACAACGCTCTAGGGGGAGCGTACGTGTGAGGGCGCGGGTTAGTGTCAGCGTACGGGTTAGGATTAGGGGACGGCTGAGGGTCAGGCTTCGGGGAAGGGTTAGGGTTAGGGTTCGGGCTAGGGTTAGGGTTAGGGGACGGGGACGGTTTAGGGTCCAGGTGAGGGTACGACAACGCTCTAGGGGGAGCGTACGTGTGAGGGCGCGGGTTAGTGTCAGCGTACGGGTTAGGATTAGGGGACGGCTGAGGGTCAGGCTTCGGGGAAGGGTTAGGGTTAGGGTTCGGGCTAGGGTTAGGATTAGGGGACGGCGACGGTTTAGGGTCCAGGTGAGGGTACGACAACGCTCTAGGGGGAGCGTACGTGTGAGGGCGCGGGTTAGTGTCAGCGTACGGGTTAGGATTAGGGGATGGGTGAGGGTCAGGCTTCGGGGACGGGTTAGGGTTAGGGTTCGGGCTAGGTTTAGGGTTAGGGGACGGGGACGGTTTAGGGTCCAGGTGAGGGTACGACAACGCTCTAGGGGGAGCGTACGTGTGAGGGCGCGGGTTAGTGTCAGCGTACGGGTTAGGATTAGGGGACGGCTGAGGGTCAGGCTTCGGGGAAGGGTTAGGGTTAGGGTTCGGGCTAGGGTTAGGGTTAGGGGACGGGGATGGTTTAGGGTCCAGGTGAGGGTACGAGAACGCTCTAGGGGGAGCGTACGTGTGAGGGCGCGGGTTAGTGTCAGCGTACGGGTTAGGATTAGGGGACGGCTGAGGGTCAGGCTTCGGGGAAGGGTTAGGGTTAGGGTTCGGGCTAGGGTTAGGGTTAGGGGACGGGGACGGTTTAGGGTCCAGGTGAGGGTACGACAACGCTCTAGGGGGAGCGTACGTGTGAGGGCGCGGGTTAGTGTCAGCGTACGGGTTAGGATTAGGGGACGGCTGAGGGTCAGGCTTCGGGGAAGGGTTAGGGTTAGGGTTCGGGCTAGGGTTAGGGTTAGGGAACGGGGACGGTTTAGGGTCCAGTTGAGGGTACGACAACGCTCTAGGGGGAGCGTACGTGTGAGGGCGCGGGTTAGTGTCAGCGTACGGGTTAGGATTAGGGGACGGCTGAGGGTCAGGCTTCGGGGAAGGGTTAGGGTTAGGGTTCGGGCTAGGGTTAGGGTTAGGGGACGGGGACGGTTTAGGGTCCAGGTGAGGGTACGACAACGCTCTAGGGGGAGCGTACGTGTGAGGGCGCGGTTTAGTGTCTGCGTACGGGTTAGGAATAGGGGACGGGTGAGGGTCAGGCTTCGGGGAAGTGTTAGGGTTAGGGTTCGGGCTAGGGTTAGGGTTAGGGGACGGGGACGGTTTAGGGTCCAGGTGAGGGTACGACAACGCTCTAGGGGGAGCGTACGTGTGAGGGCGTGGGTTAGTGTCAGCGTACGGGTTAGGATTAGGGGACGGCTGAGGGTCAGGCTTCGGGGAAGGGTTAGGGTTAGGGTTCGGGCTAGGGTTAGGGTTAGGGGACGGGGACGGTTTAGGGTCCAGGTGAGGGTACGACATCGCTCTATGGGGAGCGTACGTGTGAGGGCGCGGGTTAGTGTCAGCGTACGGGTTAGGATTAGGGGACGGCTGAGGGTCAGGCTTCGGGGAAGGGTTAGGGTTAGGGTTCGGGCTAGGGTTAGGGTTAGGGGACGGGGACGGTTTAGGTTCCAGGTGAGGGTACGACAACGCTCTAGGGGGAGCGTACATGTGAGGGCGCGGGTTAGTGTCAGCGTACGGATTAGGATTAGGGGACGACTGAGGGTCAGGCTTCGGGGAAGGTTTAGGGTTAGGGTTCGGGCTAGGGTTAGGGTTAGGGGACGGGGACGGTTTAGGGTCCAGGTGAGGGTATGACAACGCTCTAGGGGGAGCGTACGTGTGAGGGCGCGGGTTAGTGTCAGCGTACGGGTTAGGATTAGGGGACGGCTGAGGGTCAGGCTTCGGGGAAGGGTTAGGGTTAGGGTTCGGGCTAGGGTTAGGGTTAGGGGATGGGGACGGTTCAGGGTCCAGGTGAGGGTACGACAACGCTCTAGGGGGAGCGTACGTGTGAGGGCGCGGGTTAGTGTCAGCGTACGGGTTAGGATTAGGGGACGGCTGAGGGTCAGGCTTCGGGGAAGGGTTAGGGTTAGGGTTCGGGCTAGGGTTAGGGTTAGGGGACGGGGACGGTTCAGGGTCCAGGTGAGGGTACGACAACGCTCTAGGGGGAGCGTACGTGTGAGGGCGCGGGTTAGTGTCAGCGTACGGGTTAGGATTAGGGGACGGCTGAGGGTCAGGCTTCGGGGAAGTGTTAGGGTTAGGGTTCGGGCTAGGGTTAGGGTTAGGGGACGGGGACGGTTTAGGATCCAGGTGAGGGTACGACAACGCTCTAGGGGGAGCGTACGTGTGAGGGCGCGGGTTAGTGTCAGCGTACGGGTTAGGATTAGGGGACGGCTGAGGGTCAGGCTTGGGGGAAGGGTTAGGGTTAGGGTTAGGGCTAGGGTTAGGGTTAGGGGACGGAGACGGTTTAGGGTCCAGGTGAGGGTACGACAACGCTCTAGGGGGAGCGTACGTGTGAGGGCGCGGGTTAGTGTCAGCGTACGGGTTAGGATTAGGGGACGGCTGAGGGTCAGGCTTCGGGGAAGGGTTAGGGTTAGGGTTCGGGCTAGGGTTAGGGTTAGGGGACGGGGACGGTTCAGGGTCCAGGTGAGGGTACGACAACGCTCTAGGGGGAGCGTACGTGTGAGGGCGCGGTTTAGTGTCTGCGTACGGGTTAGGATTAGGGGACGGGTGAGGGTCAGGCTTCGGGGAAGGGTTAGGGTTAGGGTTCGGGCTAGGGTTAGGGTTAGGGGACGGGGACGGTTTAGGGTCCAGGTGAGGGTACGACAACGCTCTAGGGGGAGCGTACGTGTGAGGGCGTGGGTTAGTGTCAGCGTACGGGTTAGGATTAGGGGACGGCTGAGGGTCAGGCTTCGGGGAAGGGTTAGGGTTAGGGTTCGGGCTAGGGTTAGGGTTAGGGGACGGGGACGGTTTAGGGTCCAGGTGAGGGTACGACAACGCTCTATGGGGAGCGTACGTGTGAGGGCGCGGGTTAGTGTCAGCGTACGGGTTAGGATTAGGGGACGGCTGAGGGTCAGGCTTCGGGGAAGGGTTAGGGTTAGGGTTCGGGCTAGGGTTAGGGTTAGGGGACGGGGACGGTTTAGGGTCCAGGTGAGGGTACGACAACGCTCTAGGGGGAGAGTACATGTGAGGGCGCGGGTTAGTGTCTGCGTACGGGTTAGGATTAGGGGACGACTGAGGGTCAGGCTTCGGGGAAGGTTTAGGGTTAGGGTTCGGGCTAGGGTTAAGGTTAGGGGACGGGGACGGTTTAGGGTCCAGGTGAGGGTACGACAACGCTCTAGGGGGAGCGTACGTGTGAGGGCGCGGGTTAGTGTCAGCGTACGGGTTAGGATTAGGGGACGGCTGAGGGTCAGGCTTCGGGGAAGGGTTAGGGTTAGGGTTCGGGCTAGGGTTAGGGTTAGGGGACGGGGACGGTTTAGGGTCCAGGTGAGGGTACGACAACGCTCTAGGGGGAGCGTACGTGTGAGGGCGCGGGTTAGTGTCAGCGTACGGGTTAGGATTAGGGGACGGCTGAGGGTCAGGCTTGGGGGAAGGGTTAGGGTTAGGGTTCGGGCTAGGGTTAGGGTTAGGGGACGGGGACGGTTTAGGGTCCAGGTGAGGGTACGACAACGCTCTAGGGGGAGCGTACGTGTGAGGGCGCGGGTTAGTGTCAGCGTACGGGTTAGGATTAGGGGACGGCTGAGGGTCAGGCTTCGGGGAAGGGTTAGGGTTAGGGTTCGGGCTAGGGTTAGGGTTAGGGGATGGGGACGGTTCAGGGTCCAGGTGAGGGTACGACAACGCTCTAGGGGGAGCGTACGTGTGAGGGCGCGGGTTAGTGTCAGCGTACGGGTTAGGATTAGGGGACGGGTGAGGGTCAGGCTTCGGGGAAGGGTTAGGGTTAGGGTTCGGGCTAGGGTTAGGATGAGGGGACGGGGACGGTTCAGGGTCCAGGTGAGGGTACGACAACGCTCTAGGGGGAGCGTACGTGTGAGGGCGCGGGTTAGTGTCAGCGTACGGGTTAGGATTAGGGGACGGCTGAGGGTCAGGCTTCGGGGAAGGGTTAGGGTTAGGGTTCGGGCTAGGTTTAGGGTTAGGGGACGGGGACGGTTTAGGGTCCAGGTGAGGGTACGACAACGCTCTAGGGGGAGCGTACGTGTGAGGGCGCGGGTTAGTGTCAGCGTACGGGTTAGGATTAGGGGACGGCTGAGGGTCAGGCTTGGGGGAAGTGTTAGGGTTAGGGTTAGGGCTAGGGTTAGGGTTAGGGGACGGAGACGGTTTAGGGTCCAGGTGAGGGTACGACAACGCTCTAGGGGGAGCGTACGTGTGAGGGCGCGGGTTAGTGTCAGCGTACGGGTTAGGATTAGGGGACGGCTGAGGGTCAGGCTTCGGGGAAGGGTTAGGGTTAGGGTTCGGGCTAGGGTTAGGGTTAGGGGATGGGGACGGTTCAGGGTCCAGGTGAGGGTACGACAACGCTCTAGGGGGAGCGTACGTGTGAGGGCGCGGGTTAGTGTCAGCGTACGGGTTAGGATTAGGGGACGGGTGAGGGTCAGGCTTCGGGGAAGGGTTAGGGTTAGGGTTCGGGCTAGGGTTAGGGTTAGGGGACGGGGACGGTTCAGGGTCCAGGTGAGGGTACGACAACGCTCTAGGGGGAGCGTACGTGTGAGGGCGCGGGTTAATGTCAGCGTACGGTTTAGGATTAGGGGACGGCTGAGGGTCAGGCTTCGGGGAAGGGTTAGGGTTAGGGTTCGGGCTAGGGTTAGGGTTAGGGGATGGGGACGGTTTAGGGTCCAGGTGAGGGTACGACAACGCTCTAGGGGGAGCGTACGTGTGAGGGCGCGGGTTAGTGTCAGCGTACGGGTTAGGATTAGGGGACGGGTGAGGGTCAGGCTTCGGGGAAGGGTTAGGGTTAGGGTTCGGGCTAGGGTTAGGGTTAGGGTACGGGGACGGTTCAGGGTCCAGGTGAGGGTACGACAACGCTCTAGGGGGAGCGTACGTGTGAGGGCACGGGTTAGTGTCAGCGTACGGGTTAGGATTAGGGGACGGGTGAGGGTCAGGCTTTGGGGAAGGGTTAGGGTTAGGGTTCGGGCTAGGGTTAGGGTTAGGGGACGGGGACGGTTTAGGGTCCAGGTGAGGGTACGATAACGCTCTAGGGGGAGCGTACGTGTGAGGGCGCGGGTTAGTGTCAGCGTACGTGTTAGGATTAGGGGACGGCTGAGGGTCAGGCTTCCGGGAAGGGTTAGGGTTAGGGTTCGGGCTAGGGTTAGGGATAGGGGACGGGGACGGTTCAGGGTCCGGGTGAGGGTACGACAACGCTCTAGGGGGAGCGTACGTGTGAGGGCGCGGGTTAGTGTCAGCGTACGGGTTAGGATTAGGGGACGGCTGAGGGTCAGGCTTCGGGGAAGGGTTAGGGTTAGGGTTCGGGCTAGGGTTAGGGTTAGGGGACGGGGACGGTTCAGGGTCCAGGTGAGGGTACGACAATGCTCTAGGGGGAGCGTACGTGTGAGGGCGCGGGTTAGTGTCAGCGTACGGGTTAGGATTAGGGGACGGCTGAGGGTCAGGCTTCGGGGAAGGGTTAGGGTTAGGGTTCGGGCTAGGGTTAGGGTTAGGGGACGGGGACGGTTCAGGGTCCAGGTGAGGGTACGACAACGCTCTAGGGGGAGCGTACGTGTGAGGGCGCGGGTTAGTGTCAGCGTACGGGTTAGGATTAGGGGACGGCTGAGGGTCAGGCTTCGGGGAAGGGTTAGGGTTAGGGTTCGGGCTAGGGTTAGGGTTAGGGGACGGGGACGGTTCAGGGTCCAGGTGAGGGTACGACAACGCTCTAGGGGGAGCGTACGTGTGAGGGCGCGGGTTAGTGTCAGCGTACAGGTTAGGATTAGGGGACGGCTGAGGGTCAGGCTTCAGGGAAGGGTTAGGGTTAGGGTACGGGCTAGGGTTAGGGTTAGGGGACGGGGACGGTTCAGGGTCCAGGTGAGGGTACGACAACGCTCTAGGGGGAGCGTACGTGTGAGGGCGCTGGTTAGTGTCAGCGTACGGGTTAGGATTAGGGGACGGGTGAGGGTCAGGCTTCGGGGAAGGGTTAGGGTTAGGGTTCGGGCTAGGGTTAGGGTTAGGGGACGGGGACGGTTTAGGGTCCAGGTGAGGGTACGACAACGCTCTAGGGGGAGCGTACGTGTGAGGGCGCGGGTTAGTGTCAGCGTATGGGTTAGGATTAGGGGACGGGTGAGGGTCAGGCTTCGGGGAAGGGTTAGGGTTAGGGTTCGGGCTAGGGTTAGGGTTAGGGGACGGGGACGGTTCAGGGTCCAGGTGAGGGTACGACAACGCTCTAGGGGGAGCGTACGTGTGAGGGCGCGGGTTAATGTCAGCGTACGGTTTAGGATTAGGGGACGGCTGAGGGTCAGGCTTCGGGGAAGGGTTAGGGTTAGGGTTCGGGCTAGGGTTAGGGTTAGGGGATGGGGACGGTTTAGGGTCCAGGTGAGGGTACGACAACGCTCTAGGGGGAGCGTACGTGTGAGGGCGTGGGTTAGTGTCAGCGTTCGGGTTAGGATTAGGGTACGGGTGAGGGTCAGGCTTCGGGGAAGGGTTAGGGTTAGGGTTCGGGCTAGGGTTAGGGTTAGGGGACGGGGACGGTTCAGGGTCCAGGTGAGGGTACGACAACGCTCTAGGGGGAGCGTACGTGTGAGGGCACGGGTTAGTGTCAGCGTACGGGTTAGGATTAGGGGACGGGTGAGGGTCAGGCTTTGGGGAAGGGTTAGGGTTAGGGTTCGGGCTAGGGTTAGGGTTAGGGGACGGGGATGGTTTAGGGTCCAGGTGAGGGTACGACAACGCTTTAGGGGGAGCGTACGTGTGAGGGCGCGGGTTAGTGTCAGCGTACGTGTTAGGATTAGGGGACGGCTGAGGGTCAGGCTTCGGGGAAGGGTTAGGGTTAGGGTTCGGGCTAGGGTTAGGGTTAGGGGACGGGGACGGTTCAGGGTCCGGGTGAGGGTACGACAACGCTCTAGGGGGAGCGTACGTGTGAGGGCGCGGGTTAGTGTCAGCGTACGGGTTAGGATTAGGGGACGGCTGAAGGTCAGGCTTCGGGGAAGGGTTAGGGTTAGGGTTCGGGCTAGGGTTAGGGTTAGGGGACGGGGACGGTTCAGGGTCCAGGTGAGGGTACGACAATGCTCTAGGGGGAGCGTACGTGTGAGGGCGCGGGTTAGTGTCAGCGTACGGGTTAGGATTAGGGGACGGCTGAGGGTCAGGCTTCGGGGAAGGGTTAGGGTTAGGGTTCGGGCTAGGGTTAGGGTTAGGGGACGGGGACGGTTCAGGGTCCAGGTGAGGGTACGACAACGCTCTAGGGGGAGCGTACGTGTGAGGGCGCGGGTTAGTGTCAGCGTACGGGTTAGGATTAGGGGACGGCTGAGGGTCAGGCTTCGGGGAAGGGTTAGGGTTAGGGTTCGGGCTAGGGTTAGGGTTAGGGGACGGGGACGGTTCAGGGTCCAGGTGAGGGTACGACAACGCTCTAGGGGGAGCGTACGTGTGAGGGCGCGGGTTAGTGTCAGCGTACGGGTTAGGATTAGGGGACGGCTGAGGGTCAGGTTTCGGGGAAGGGTTAGGGTTAGGGTTCGGGCTAGGGTTAGGGTTAGGGGACGGGGATGGTTTAGGGTCCAGGTGAGGGTACGACAACGCTCTAGGGGGAGCGTACGTGTGAGGGCGCGGGTTAGTGTCAGCGTACGGGTTAGGATTAGGGGACGGCTGAGGGTCAGGCTTCGGGGAAGGGTTAGGGTTAGGGTTCGGGCTAGGGTTAGGGTTAGTGGACGGGGACGGTTTAGGGTCCAGGTGAGGGTACGACAACGCTCTAGGGGGAGCGTACGTGTGAGGGCGCGGGTTAGTGTCAGCGTACGGGTTAGGATTAGGGGACGGCTGAGGGTCAGGCTTCGGGGAAGGGTTAGGGTTAGGGTTCGGGCTAGGGTTAGGGTTAGGGGACGGGGACGGTTCAGGGTCCAGGTGAGGGTACGACAACGCTCTAGGGGGAGCGTACGTGTGAGGGCGCGGGTTAGTGTCAGCGTACGGGTTAGGATTAGGGGACGGCTGAGGGTCAGGCTTCGGGGAAGGGTTAGGGTTAGGGTTCGGGCTAGGGTTAGGGTTAGGGGACGGGGACGGTTCAGGGTCCAGGTGAGGGTACGACAACGCTCTAGGGGGAGCGTACGTGTGAGGGCGCGGGTTAGTGTCAGCGTACGGGTTAGGATTAGGGGATGGCTGAGGGTCAGGCTTCGGGGAAGGGTTAGGGTTAGGGTTCGGGCTAGGTTTAGGGTTAGGGGACGGGGACGGTTTAGGGTCCAGGTGAGGGTACGACAACGCTCTAGGGGGAGTGTACGTGTGAGGGCGCGGGTTAGTGTCAGCGTACGGGTTAGGATTAGGGGACGGGTGAGGGTCAGGCTTCGGGGAAGGGTTAGGGTTAGGGTTCGGGCTAGGGTTAGGGTTAGGGGACGGGGACGGTTTAGGGTCCAGGTGAGGGTACGACAACGCTCTAGGGGGAGCGTACGTGTGAGGGCGCGGGTTAGTGTCAGCGTACGGGTTAGGATTAGGGGACGGCTGAGGGTCAGGCTTCGGGGAAGGGTTAGGGTTAGGGTTCGGGCTAGGGTTAGGGTTAGGGGACGGGGACGGTTTAGGGTCCAGGTGAGGGTACGACAACGCTCTAGGGGGAGCGTACGTGTGAGGGCGTGGGTTAGTGTCAGCGTACGGGTTAGAATTAGGGGACGGCTGAGGGTCAGGCTTCGTGGAAGGGTTAGGGTTAGGGTTCGGGCTAGGGTTAGGGTTAGGGGACGGGGCCGGTTTAGGGTCCAGGTGAGGGTACGACAACGCTCTAGGGGGAGCGTACGTGTGAGGGCGCGGGTTAGTGTCAGCGTACGGGTTAGGATTAGGGGACGGCTGAGGGTCAGGCTTCGGGGAAGGGTTAGGGTTAGGGTTCGGGCTAGGGTTAGGGTTAGGGGACGGGGACGGTTCAGGGTCCAGGTGAGGGTACGACAACGCTCTAGGGGGAGCGTACGTGTGAGGGCGCTGGTTAGTGTCAGCGTACGGGTTAGGATTAGGGGACGGCTGAGGGTCAGGTTTCGGGGAAGGGTTAGGGTTAGGGTTCGGGCTAGGGTTAGGGTTAGGGGACGGGGACGGTTTAGGGTCCAGGTGAGGGTACGACAACGCTCTAGGGGGAGCGTACGTGTGAGGGCGCGGGTTAGTGTCAGCGTACGGGTTACGATTAGGGGACGGCTGAGGGTCAGGCTTCGGGGAAGGGTTAGGGTTAGGGTTCGGGCTAGGGTTAGGGTTAGGGGACGGGGACGGTTCAGGTTCCAGGTGAGGGTACGACAACGCTCTAGGGGGAGCGTACGTGTGAGGGCGCGGGTTAGTGTCAGCGTACGGGTTAGGATTAGGGGACGGCTGAGGGTCAGGCTTCGGGGAAGGGTTAGGGTTAGGGTTCGGGCTAGGGTTAGGGTTAGGGGACGGGGACGGTTCAGGGTCCAGGTGAGGGTACGACAACGCTCTAGGGGGAGCGTACGTGTGAGGGCGCGGGTTAGTGTCAGCGTACGGGTTAGGATTAGGGGACGGCTGAGGGTCAGGCTTCGGGGAAGGGTTAGGGTTAGGGTTCGGGCTAGGCTTAGGGTTAGGGGACGGGGACGGTTCAGGGTCCAGGTGAGGGTACGACAACGCTCTAGGGGGAGCGTACGTGTGAGGGCGCGGGTTAGTGTCAGCGTACGGGTTAGGATTAGGGGACGGGTGAGGGTCAGGCTTCGGGGAAGGGTTAGGGTTAGGGTTCGGGCTAAGGTTAGGGTTAGGGGACGGGGACGGTTTAGGGTCCAGGTGAGGGTACGACAACGCTCTAGGGGGAGCGTACGTGTGAGGGCGCGGGTTAGTGTCAGCGTACGGGTTAGGATTAGGGGACGGCTGAGGGTCAGGCTTCGGGGAAGGGTTAGGGTTAGGGTTCGGGCTAGGGTTAGGGTTAGGGGACGGGGACGGTTTTGGGTCCAGGTGAGGGTACGACAACGCTCTAGGGGGAGCGTACGTGTGAGGGCGCGGGTTAGTGTCAGCGTACGGGTTAGGATTAGGGGACGGCTGAGGGTCAGGCTTCGGGGAAGGGTTAGGGTTAGGGTTCGGGCTAGGGTTAGGGTTAGGGGACGGGGACGGTTTAGGGTCCAGGTGAGGGTACGACAACGCTCTAGGGGGAGCGTACGTGTGAGGGCGCGGGTTAGTGTCAGCGTACGGGTTAGGATTAGGGGACGGCTGAGGGTCAGGCTTCGGGGAAGGGTTAGGGTTAGGGTTCGGGCTAGGGTTAGGGTTAGGGGACGGGGACGGTTCAGGGTCCAGGTGAGGGTACGACAACGCTCTAGGGGGAGCGTACGTGTGAGGGCGCGTGTTAGTGTCAGCGTACGGGTTAGGATTAGGGGACGGGTGAGGGTCAGGCTTCGGGGAAGGGTTAGGGTTAGGGTTCGGTCTAAGGTTAGGGTTAGGGGACGGGGACGGTTTAGGGTCCAGGTGAGGGTACGACAACGCTCTAGGGGGAGCGTACGTGTGAGGGCGCGGGTTAGTGTCAGCGTACGGGTTAGGATTAGGGGACGGCTGAGGGTCAGGCTTCGGGGAAGGGTTAGGGTTAGGGTTCGGGCTAGGGTTAGGGTTAGGGGACGGGGACGGTTTAGGGTCCAGGTGAGGGTACGACAACGCTCTAGGGGGAGCGTACGTGTGAGGGCGCGGGTTAGTGTCAGCGTACGGGTTAGGATTAGGGGACGGCTGAGGGTCAGGCTTCGGGGAAGGGTTAGGGTTAGGGTTCGGGCTAGGGTTAGGATTAGGGGACGGCGACGGTTTAGGGTCCAGGTGAGGGTACGACAACGCTCTAGGGGGAGCGTACGTGTGAGGGCGCGGGTTAGTGTCAGCGTACGGGTTAGGATTAGGGGATGGGTGAGGGTCAGGCTTCGGGGACGGGTTAGGGTTAGGGTTCGGGCTAGGTTTAGGGTTAGGGGACGGGGACGGTTTAGGGTCCAGGTGAGGGTACGACAACGCTCTAGGGGGAGCGTACGTGTGAGGGCGCGGGTTAGTGTCAGCGTACGGGTTAGGATTAGGGGACGGCTGAGGGTCAGGCTTCGGGGAAGGGTTAGGGTTAGGGTTCGGGCTAGGGTTAGGGTTAGGGGACGG
Source organism: Globicephala melas (assembly GCF_963455315.2). Classification (NCBI taxonomy): domain Eukaryota; kingdom Metazoa; phylum Chordata; class Mammalia; order Artiodactyla; family Delphinidae; genus Globicephala; species Globicephala melas. The sequence continues at coordinate 50,884 of NW_027207845.1, forward strand.
GGATGGTTTAGGGTCCAGGTGAGGGTACGAGAACGCTCTAGGGGGAGCGTACGTGTGAGGGCGCGGGTTAGTGTCAGCGTACGGGTTAGGATTAGGGGACGGCTGAGGGTCAGGCTTCGGGGAAGGGTTAGGGTTAGGGTTCGGGCTAGGGTTAGGGTTAGGGGACGGGGACGGTTTAGGGTCCAGGTGAGGGTACGACAACGCTCTAGGGGGAGCGTACGTGTGAGGGCGCGGGTTAGTGTCAGCGTACGGGTTAGGATTAGGGGACGGCTGAGGGTCAGGCTTCGGGGAAGGGTTAGGGTTAGGGTTCGGGCTAGGGTTAGGGTTAGGGAACGGGGACGGTTTAGGGTCCAGTTGAGGGTACGACAACGCTCTAGGGGGAGCGTACGTGTGAGGGCGCGGGTTAGTGTCAGCGTACGGGTTAGGATTAGGGGACGGCTGAGGGTCAGGCTTCGGGGAAGGGTTAGGGTTAGGGTTCGGGCTAGGGTTAGGGTTAGGGGACGGGGACGGTTTAGGGTCCAGGTGAGGGTACGACAACGCTCTAGGGGGAGCGTACGTGTGAGGGCGCGGTTTAGTGTCTGCGTACGGGTTAGGAATAGGGGACGGGTGAGGGTCAGGCTTCGGGGAAGTGTTAGGGTTAGGGTTCGGGCTAGGGTTAGGGTTAGGGGACGGGGACGGTTTAGGGTCCAGGTGAGGGTACGACAACGCTCTAGGGGGAGCGTACGTGTGAGGGCGTGGGTTAGTGTCAGCGTACGGGTTAGGATTAGGGGACGGCTGAGGGTCAGGCTTCGGGGAAGGGTTAGGGTTAGGGTTCGGGCTAGGGTTAGGGTTAGGGGACGGGGACGGTTTAGGGTCCAGGTGAGGGTACGACATCGCTCTATGGGGAGCGTACGTGTGAGGGCGCGGGTTAGTGTCAGCGTACGGGTTAGGATTAGGGGACGGCTGAGGGTCAGGCTTCGGGGAAGGGTTAGGGTTAGGGTTCGGGCTAGGGTTAGGGTTAGGGGACGGGGACGGTTTAGGTTCCAGGTGAGGGTACGACAACGCTCTAGGGGGAGCGTACATGTGAGGGCGCGGGTTAGTGTCAGCGTACGGATTAGGATTAGGGGACGACTGAGGGTCAGGCTTCGGGGAAGGTTTAGGGTTAGGGTTCGGGCTAGGGTTAGGGTTAGGGGACGGGGACGGTTTAGGGTCCAGGTGAGGGTATGACAACGCTCTAGGGGGAGCGTACGTGTGAGGGCGCGGGTTAGTGTCAGCGTACGGGTTAGGATTAGGGGACGGCTGAGGGTCAGGCTTCGGGGAAGGGTTAGGGTTAGGGTTCGGGCTAGGGTTAGGGTTAGGGGATGGGGACGGTTCAGGGTCCAGGTGAGGGTACGACAACGCTCTAGGGGGAGCGTACGTGTGAGGGCGCGGGTTAGTGTCAGCGTACGGGTTAGGATTAGGGGACGGCTGAGGGTCAGGCTTCGGGGAAGGGTTAGGGTTAGGGTTCGGGCTAGGGTTAGGGTTAGGGGACGGGGACGGTTCAGGGTCCAGGTGAGGGTACGACAACGCTCTAGGGGGAGCGTACGTGTGAGGGCGCGGGTTAGTGTCAGCGTACGGGTTAGGATTAGGGGACGGCTGAGGGTCAGGCTTCGGGGAAGTGTTAGGGTTAGGGTTCGGGCTAGGGTTAGGGTTAGGGGACGGGGACGGTTTAGGATCCAGGTGAGGGTACGACAACGCTCTAGGGGGAGCGTACGTGTGAGGGCGCGGGTTAGTGTCAGCGTACGGGTTAGGATTAGGGGACGGCTGAGGGTCAGGCTTGGGGGAAGGGTTAGGGTTAGGGTTAGGGCTAGGGTTAGGGTTAGGGGACGGAGACGGTTTAGGGTCCAGGTGAGGGTACGACAACGCTCTAGGGGGAGCGTACGTGTGAGGGCGCGGGTTAGTGTCAGCGTACGGGTTAGGATTAGGGGACGGCTGAGGGTCAGGCTTCGGGGAAGGGTTAGGGTTAGGGTTCGGGCTAGGCTTAGGGTTAGGGGAAGGGGACGGTTCAGGGTCCAGGTGAGGGTACGACAACGCTCTAGGGGGAGCGTACGTGTGAGGGCGCGGGTTAGTGTCAGCGTACGGGTTAGGATTAGGGGACGGGTGAGGGTCAGGCTTCGGGGAAGGGTTAGGGTTAGGGTTCGGGCTAAGGTTAGGGTTAGGGGACGGGGACGGTTTAGGGTCCAGGTGAGGGTACGACAACGCTCTAGGGGGAGCGTACGTGTGAGGGCGCGGGTTAGTGTCAGCGTACGGGTTAGGATTAGGGGACGGCTGAGGGTCAGGCTTCGGGGAAGGGTTAGGGTTAGGGTTCGGGCTAGGGTTAGGGTTAGGGGACGGGGACGGTTTTGGGTCCAGGTGAGGGTACGACAACGCTCTAGGGGGAGCGTACGTGTGAGGGCGCGGGTTAGTGTCAGCGTACGGGTTAGGATTAGGGGACGGCTGAGGGTCAGGCTTCGGGGAAGGGTTAGGGTTAGGGTTCGGGCTAGGGTTAGGGTTAGGGGACGGGGACGGTTTAGGGTCCAGGTGAGGGTACGACAACGCTCTAGGGGGAGCGTACGTGTGAGGGCGCGGGTTAGTGTCAGCGTACGGGTTAGGATTAGGGGACGGCTGAGGGTCAGGCTTCGGGGAAGGGTTAGGGTTAGGGTTCGGGCTAGGGTTAGGGTTAGGGGACGGGGACGGTTCAGGGTCCAGGTGAGGGTACGACAACGCTCTAGGGGGAGCGTACGTGTGAGGGCGCGTGTTAGTGTCAGCGTACGGGTTAGGATTAGGGGACGGGTGAGGGTCAGGCTTCGGGGAAGGGTTAGGGTTAGGGTTCGGTCTAAGGTTAGGGTTAGGGGACGGGGACGGTTTAGGGTCCAGGTGAGGGTACGACAACGCTCTAGGGGGAGCGTACGTGTGAGGGCGCGGGTTAGTGTCAGCGTACGGGTTAGGATTAGGGGACGGCTGAGGGTCAGGCTTCGGGGAAGGGTTAGGGTTAGGGTTCGGGCTAGGGTTAGGGTTAGGGGACGGGGACGGTTTAGGGTCCAGGTGAGGGTACGACAACGCTCTAGGGGGAGCGTACGTGTGAGGGCGCGGGTTAGTGTCAGCGTACGGGTTAGGATTAGGGGACGGCTGAGGGTCAGGCTTCGGGGAAGGGTTAGGGTTAGGGTTCGGGCTAGGGTTAGGATTAGGGGACGGCGACGGTTTAGGGTCCAGGTGAGGGTACGACAACGCTCTAGGGGGAGCGTACGTGTGAGGGCGCGGGTTAGTGTCAGCGTACGGGTTAGGATTAGGGGATGGGTGAGGGTCAGGCTTCGGGGACGGGTTAGGGTTAGGGTTCGGGCTAGGTTTAGGGTTAGGGGACGGGGACGGTTTAGGGTCCAGGTGATGGTACGACAACGCTCTAGGGGGAGCGTACGTGTGAGGGCGCGGGTTAGTGTCAGCGTACGGGTTAGGATTAGGGGACGGCTGAGGGTCAGGCTTCGGGGAAGGGTTAGGGTTAGGGTTCGGGCTAGGGTTAGGGTTAGGGGACGGGGATGGTTTAGGGTCCAGGTGAGGGTACGAGAACGCTCTAGGGGGAGCGTACGTGTGAGGGCGCGGGTTAGTGTCAGCGTACGGGTTAGGATTAGGGGACGGCTGAGGGTCAGGCTTCGGGGAAGGGTTAGGGTTAGGGTTCGGGCTAGGGTTAGGGTTAGGGGACGGGGACGGTTTAGGGTCCAGGTGAGGGTACGACAACGCTCTAGGGGGAGCGTACGTGTGAGGGCGCGGGTTAGTGTCAGCGTACGGGTTAGGATTAGGGGACGGCTGAGGGTCAGGCTTCGGGGAAGGGTTAGGGTTAGGGTTCGGGCTAGGGTTAGGGTTAGGGAACGGGGACGGTTTAGGGTCCAGTTGAGGGTACGACAACGCTCTAGGGGGAGCGTACGTGTGAGGGCGCGGGTTAGTGTCAGCGTACGGGTTAGGATTAGGGGACGGCTGAGGGTCAGGCTTCGGGGAAGGGTTAGGGTTAGGGTTCGGGCTAGGGTTAGGGTTAGGGGACGGGGACGGTTTAGGGTCCAGGTGAGGGTACGACAACGCTCTAGGGGGAGCGTACGTGTGAGGGCGCGGTTTAGTGTCTGCGTACGGGTTAGGAATAGGGGACGGGTGAGGGTCAGGCTTCGGGGAAGTGTTAGGGTTAGGGTTCGGGCTAGGGTTAGGGTTAGGGGACGGGGACGGTTTAGGGTCCAGGTGAGGGTACGACAACGCTCTAGGGGGAGCGTACGTGTGAGGGCGTGGGTTAGTGTCAGCGTACGGGTTAGGATTAGGGGACGGCTGAGGGTCAGGCTTCGGTGAAGGGTTAGGGTTAGGGTTCGGGCTAGGGTTAGGGTTAGGGGACGGGGACGGTTTAGGGTCCAGGTGAGGGTACGACATCGCTCTATGGGGAGCGTACGTGTGAGGGCGCGGGTTAGTGTCAGCGTACGGGTTAGGATTAGGGGACGGCTGAGGGTCAGGCTTCGGGGAAGGGTTAGGGTTAGGGTTCGGGCTAGGGTTAGGGTTAGGGGACGGGGACGGTTTAGGTTCCAGGTGAGGGTACGACAACGCTCTAGGGGGAGCGTACATGTGAGGGCGCGGGTTAGTGTCAGCGTACGGGTTAGGATTAGGGGACGACTGAGGGTCAGGCTTCGGGGAAGGTTTAGGGTTAGGGTTCGGGCTAGGATTAGGGTTAGGGGACGGGGACGGTTTAGGGTCCAGGTGAGGGTATGACAACGCTCTAGGGGGAGCGTACGTGTGAGGGCGCGGGTTAGTGTCAGCGTACGGGTTAGGATTAGGGGACGGCTGAGGGTCAGGCTTCGGGGAAGGGTTAGGGTTAGGGTTCGGGCTAGGGTTAGGGTTAGGGGATGGGGACGGTTCAGGGTCCAGGTGAGGGTACGACAACGCTCTAGGGGGAGCGTACGTGTGAGGGCGCGGGTTAGTGTCAGCGTACGGGTTAGGATTAGGGGACGGCTGAGGGTCAGGCTTCGGGGAAGGGTTAGGGTTAGGGTTCGGGCTAGGGTTAGGGTTAGGGGACGGGGACGGTTCAGGGTCCAGGTGAGGGTACGACAACGCTCTAGGGGGAGCGTACGTGTGAGGGCGCGGGTTAGTGTCAGCGTACGGGTTAGGATTAGGGGACGGCTGAGGGTCAGGCTTCGGGGAAGTGTTAGGGTTAGGGTTCGGGCTAGGGTTAGGGTTAGGGGACGGGGACGGTTTAGGATCCAGGTGAGGGTACGACAACGCTCTAGGGGGAGCGTACGTGTGAGGGCGCGGGTTAGTGTCAGCGTACGGGTTAGGATTAGGGGACGGCTGAGGGTCAGGCTTGGGGGAAGGGTTAGGGTTAGGGTTAGGGCTAGGGTTAGGGTTAGGGGACGGAGACGGTTTAGGGTCCAGGTGAGGGTACGACAACGCTCTAGGGGGAGCGTACGTGTGAGGGCGCGGGTTAGTGTCAGCGTACGGGTTAGGATTAGGGGACGGCTGAGGGTCAGGCTTCGGGGAAGGGTTAGGGTTAGGGTTCGGGCTAGGGTTAGGGTTAGGGGATGGCGACGGTTCAGGGTCCAGGTGAGGGTACGACAACGCTCTAGGGGGAGCGTACGTGTGAGGGCGCGGGTTAGTGTCAGCGTACGGGTTAGGATTAGGGGACGGGTGAGGGTCAGGCTTCGGGGAAGGGTTAGGGTTAGGGTTCGGGCTAGGGTTAGGGTTAGGGGACGGGGACGGTTCAGGGTCCAGGTGAGGGTACGACAACGCTCTAGGGGGAGCGTACGTGTGAGGGCGCGGGTTAATGTCAGCGTATGGGTTAGGATTAGGGGACGGCTGAGGGTCAGGCTTCGGGGAAGGGTTAGGGTTAGGGTTCGGGCTAGGGTTAGGGTTAGGGGATGGGGACGGTTTAGGGTCCAGGTGAGGGTACGACAACGCTCTAGGGGGAGCGTACGTGTGAGGGCGCGGGTTAGTGTCAGCGTACGGGTTAGGATTAGGGGACGGGTGAGGGTCAGGCTTCGGGGAAGGGTTAGGGTTAGGGTTCGGGCTAGGGTTAGGGTTAGGGGACGGGGACGGTTCAGGGTCTAGGTGAGGGTACGACAACGCTCTAGGGGGAGCGTACGTGTGAGGGCACGGGTTAGTGTCAGCGTACGGGTTAGGATTAGGGGACGGGTGAGGGTCAGGCTTCGGGGAAGGGTTAGGGTTAGGGTTCGGGCTAGGGTTAGGGTTAGGGGACGGGGACGGTTTAGGGTCCAGGTGAGGGTACGACAACGCTCTAGGGGGAGCGTACGTGTGAGGGCGCGGGTTAGTGTCAGCGTACGGGTTAGGATTAGGGGATGGGTGAGGGTCAGGCTTCGGAGAAGGGTTAGGGTTAGGGTTCGGGCTAGGGTTAGGGTTAGGGGACGGGGACGGTTCAGGGTCCAGGTGAGGGTACGACAACGCTCTAGGGGGAGCGTACGTGTGAGGGCGCGGGTTAGTGTCAGCGTACGGGTTAGGATTAGGGGACGGCTGAGGGTCAGGCTTCGGGGAAGGGTTAGGGTTAGGGTTCGGGCTAGGGTTAGGGTTAGGGGACGGGGACGGTTCAGGGTCCAGGTGAGGGTACGACAATGCTCTAGGGGGAGCGTACGTGTGAGGGCGCGGGTTAGTGTCAGCGTACGGGTTAGGATTAGGGGACGGCTGAGGGTCAGGCTTCGGGGAAGGGTTAGGGTTAGGGTTCGGGCTAGGGTTAGGGTTAGGGGACGGGGACGGTTCAGGGTCCAGGTGAGGGTACGACAACGCTCTAGGGGCAGCGTACGTGTGAGGGCGCGGGTTAGTGTCAGCGTACGGGTTAGGATTAGGGGACGGCTGAGGGTCAGGCTTCGGGAAAGGGTTAGGGTTAGGGTTCGGGCTAGGGTTAGGGTTAGGGGACGGGGACGGTTCAGGGTCCAGGTGAGGGTACGACAACGCTCTAGGGGGAGCGTACGTGTGAGGGCGCGGGTTAGTGTCAGCGTACGGGTTAGGATTAGGGGACGGCTGAGGGTCAGGCTTCGGGGAAGGGTTAGGGTTAGGGTTCGGGCTAGGGTTAGGGTTAGGGGATGGGGACGGTTCAGGGTCCAGGTGAGGGTACGACAACGCTCTAGGGGGAGCGTACGTGTGAGGGCGCGGGTTAGTGTCAGCGTACGGGTTAGGATTAGGGGACGGCTGAGGGTCAGGCTTCGGGGAAGGGTTAGGGTTAGGGTTTGGGCTAGGGTTAGGGTTAGGGGACGGGGACGGTTCAGGGTCCAGGTGAGGGTACGACAACGCTCTAGGGGGAGCGTACGTGTGAGGGCGCGGGTTAGTGTCAGCGTACGGGTTAGGATTAGGGGACGGCTGAGGGTCAGGCTTCGGGGAAGTGTTAGGGTTAGGGTTCGGGCTAGGGTTAGGGTTAGGGGACGGGGACGGTTTAGGATCCAGGTGAGGGTACGACAACGCTCTAGGGGGAGCGTACGTGTGAGGGCGCGGGTTAGTGTCAGCGTACGGGTTAGGATTAGGGGACGGCTGAGGGTCAGGCTTGGGGGAAGGGTTAGGGTTAGGGTTAGGGCTAGGGTTAGGGTTAGGGGACGGAGACGGTTTAGGGTCCAGGTGAGGGTACGACAACGCTCTAGGGGGAGGGTACGTGTGAGGGCGCGGGTTAGTGTCAGCGTACGGGTTAGGATTAGGGGACGGCTGAGGGTCAGGCTTCGGGGAAGGGTTAGGGTTAGGGTTCGGGCTAGGGTTAGGGTTAGGGGATGGCGACGGTTCAGGGTCCAGGTGAGGGTACGACAACGCTCTAGGGGGAGCGTACGTGTGAGGGCGCGGGTTAGTGTCAGCGTACGGGTTAGGATTAGGGGACGGGTGAGGGTCAGGCTTCGGGGAAGGGTTAGGGTTAGGGTTCGGGCTAGGGTTAGGGTTAGGGGACGGGGACGGTTCAGGGTCCAGGTGAGGGTACGACAACGCTCTAGGGGGAGCGTACGTGTGAGGGCGCGGGTTAATGTCAGCGTATGGGTTAGGATTAGGGGACGGCTGAGGGTCAGGCTTCGGGGAAGGGTTAGGGTTAGGGTTCGGGCTAGGGTTAGGGTTAGGGGATGGGGACGGTTTAGGGTCCAGGTGAGGGTACGACAACGCTCTAGGGGGAGCGTACGTGTGAGGGCGCGGGTTAGTGTCAGCGTACGGGTTAGGATTAGGGGACGGGTGAGGGTCAGGCTTCGGGGAAGGGTTAGGGTTAGGGTTCGGGCTAGGGTTAGGGTTAGGGGACGGGGACGGTTCAGGGTCTAGGTGAGGGTACGACAACGCTCTAGGGGGAGCGTACGTGTGAGGGCACGGGTTAGTGTCAGCGTACGGGTTAGGATTAGGGGACGGGTGAGGGTCAGGCTTCGGGGAAGGGTTAGGGTTAGGGTTCGGGCTAGGGTTAGGGTTAGGGGACGGGGACGGTTTAGGGTCCAGGTGAGGGTACGACAACGCTCTAGGGGGAGCGTACGTGTGAGGGCGCGGGTTAGTGTCAGCGTACGTGTTAGGATTAGGGGACGGCTGAGGGTCAGGCTTCGGAGAAGGGTTAGGGTTAGGGTTCGGGCTAGGGTTAGGGTTAGGGGACGGGGACGGTTCAGGGTCCAGGTGAGGGTACGACAACGCTCTAGGGGGAGCGTACGTGTGAGGGCGCGGGTTAGTGTCAGCGTACGGGTTAGGATTAGGGGACGGCTGAGGGTCAGGCTTCGGGGAAGGGTTAGGGTTAGGGTTCGGGCTAGGGTTAGGGTTAGGGGACGGGGACGGTTCAGGGTCCAGGTGAGGGTACGACAATGCTCTAGGGGGAGCGTACGTGTGAGGGCGCGGGTTAGTGTCAGCGTACGGGTTAGGATTAGGGGACGGCTGAGGGTCAGGCTTCGGGGAAGGGTTAGGGTTAGGGTTCGGGCTAGGGTTAGGGTTAGGGGACGGGGACGGTTCAGGGTCCAGGTGAGGGTACGACAACGCTCTAGGGGCAGCGTACGTGTGAGGGCGCGGGTTAGTGTCAGCGTACGGGTTAGGATTAGGGGACGGCTGAGGGTCAGGCTTCGGGAAAGGGTTAGGGTTAGGGTTCGGGCTAGGGTTAGGGTTAGGGGACGGGGACGGTTCAGGGTCCAGGTGAGGGTACGACAACGCTCTAGGGGGAGCGTACGTGTGAGGGCGCGGGTTAGTGTCAGCGTACGGGTTAGGATTAGGGGACGGCTGTGGGTCAGGCTTCGGGGAAGGGTTAGGGTTAGGGTTCGGGCTAGGGTTAGGGTTAGGGGACGGGGACGGTTCAGGGTCCAGGTGAGGGTACGACCACGCTCTAGGGGGAGCGTACGTGTGAGGGCGCTGGTTAGTGTCAGCGTACGGGTTAGGATTAGGGGACGGCTGAGGGTCAGGTTTCGGGGAAGGTTTAGGGTTAGGGTTCGGGCTAGGGTTAGGGTTAGGGGACGGGGACGGTTTAGGGTCCAGGTGAGGGTACGCTCTAGGGGGAGCGTACGTGTGAGGGCGTGGGTTAGTGTCAGCGTACGGGTTAGGATTAGGGAACGGCTGAGGGTCAGGCTTCGGGGAAGGGTTAGGGTTAGGGTTCGGGCTAGGGTTAGGGTTAGGGGACGGGGACGGTTCACGGTCCAGGTGAGGGTACGACAACGCTCTAGGGGGAGCGTACGTGTGAGGGCGCGGGTTAGTGTCAGCGTACGGGTTAGGATTAGGGGACGGCTGAGGGTCAGGCTTCGGGGAAGGGTTAGGGTTAGGGTTCGGGCTAGGGTTAGGGTTAGGGGACGGGGACGGTTCAGGGTCCAGGTGAGGGTACGACAACGCTCTAGGGGGAGCGTACGTGTGAGGGCGCGGGTTAGTGTCAGCGTACGGGTTAGGATTAGGGGACGGGTGAGGGTCAGGCTTCGGGGAAGGGTTAGGGTTAGGGTTCGGGCTAAGGTTAGGGTTAGGGGACGGGGACGGTTTAGGGTCCAGGTGAGGGTACGACAACGCTCTAGGGGGAGCGTACGTGTGAGGGCGCGGGTTAGTGTCAGCGTACGGGTTAGGATTAGGGGACGGCTGAGGTTCAGGCTTCGGGGAAGGGTTAGGGTTAGGGTTCGGGCTAGGGTTAGGGTTAGGGGACGGGGACGGTTCAGGGTCCAGGTGAGGGTACGACAACGCTCTAGGGGGAGCGTACGTGTGAGGGCACGGGTTAGTGTCAGCGTACGGGTTAGGATTAGGGGACGGCTGAGGGTCAGGCTTCGGGGAAGGGTTAGGGTTAGGGTTCGGGCTAGGGTTAGGGTTAGGGGACGGGGACGGTTCAGGGTCCAGGTGAGGGTACGACAACGCTCTAGGGGGAGCGTACGTGTGAGGGCGCGGGTTAGTGTCAGCGTACGGGTTAGGATTAGGGGACGGCTGAGGGTCAGGCTTCGGGGAAGGGTTAGGGTTAGGGTTCGGGCTAGGGTTAGGGTTAGGGGACGCGGACGGTTTAGGGTCCAGGTGAGGGTACGACAACGCTCTAGGGGGAGCGTACTTGTGAGGGCGCGGGTTAGTGTCAGCGTACGGGTTAGGATTAGGGGACGGGTGAGGGTCAGGCTTCGGGGAAGGGTTAGGGTTAGGGTTCGGGCTAGGGTTAGGGTTAGGGGACGGGGACGGTTTAGGGTCCAGGTGAGGGTATGACAACGCTCTAGGGGGAGCGTACGTGTGAGGGCGCGGGTTAGTGTCAGCGTACGGGTTAGGATTAGGGGACGGCTGAGGGTCAGGCTTCGCGGAAGGTTTAGGGTTAGGGTTCGGGCTAGGGTTAGGGTTAGGGGACGGGGACGGTTTAGGGTCCAGGTGAGGGTACGACAACGCTCTAGGGGGAGCGTACGTGTGAGGGCGCGGGTTAGTGTCAGCGTACGGGTTAGGATTAGGGGACGGCTGAGGGTCAGGCTTCGGGGAAGGGTTAGGGTTAGGGTTCGGGCTAGGGTTAGGGTTAGGGGACGGGGATGGTTCAGGGTCCAGATGAGGGTACGACAACGCTCTAGGGGGAGCGTACGTGTGAGGGCGCAGGTTAGTGTCAGCGTACGGGTTAGGATTAGGGGACGGCTGAGCGTCAGGCTTCGGGGAAGGGTTAGGGTTAGGGTTCGGGCTAGGGTTAGGGTTAGGGGACGGGGACGGTTTAGGGTCCAGGTGAGGGTACGACAACGCTATAGGGGGAGCGTACGTGTGAGGGCGCGGGTTAGTGTCAGCGTACGGGTTAGGATTAGGGGACGGCTGAGGGTCAGGCTTCGGGGAAGGGTTAGGGTTAGGGTTCGGGCTAGAGTTAGGGTTAGGGGACGGGAACGGTTTAGGGTCCAGGTGAGGGTACGACAACGCTCTAGGGGGAGCGTACGTGTGAGGGCGCGGGTTAGTGTCAGCGTACGGGTTAGGATTAGGGGACGGCTGAGTGTCAGGCTTCGGGGAAGGGTTAGGGTTAGGGTTCGGGCTAGGGTTAGGTTTAGGGGACGGGGACGGTTTAGGGTCCAGGTGAGGGTACGACAACGCTCTAGGGGGAGCGGACGTGTGAGGGCGCGGGTTAGTGTCAGCGTACGGGTTAGGATTAGGGGACGGCTGAGGGTCAGGCTTCGGGGAAGGGTTAGGGTTAGGGTTCGGGCTAGGGTTAGGGTTAGGGGACGGGGACGGTTCACAGTCCAGGTGAGGGTACGACAATGCTCTAGGGGGAGCGTACGTGTGAGGGCGCGGGTTAGTGTCAGCGTACGGGTTAGGATTAGGGGACGGCTGAGGGTCAGGCTTCGGGGAAGGGTTAGGGTTAGGGTTCGGGCTAGGGTTAGGGTTAGGGGACGGGGACGGTTCAGGGTCCAGGTGAGGGTACGACAACGCTCTAGGGGGAGCGTACGTGTGAGGGCGCTGGTTACTGTCAGCGTACGGGTTAGGATTAGGGGACGGCTGAGGGTCAGGCTTCGGGGAAGGGTTAGGGTTAGGGTTCGGGCTAGGGTTAGGGTTAGGGGACGGGGACGGTTTAGGGTCCAGGTGAGGGTACGACAACACTCTAGGGGGAGCGTACGTGTGAGGGCGCGGGTTAGTGTCAGCGTACGGGTTAGGATTAGGGGACGGCTGAGGGTCAGGCTTCGGGGAAGGGTTAGGGTTAGGGTTCGGGCTAGGGTTAGGGTTAGGGGACGGGGACGGTTTAGGGTCCAGGTGAGGGTACGACAACGCTCTAGGGGGAGCGTACGTGTGAGGGCGCGGGTTAGTGTCAGCGTACGGGTTAGGATTAGGGGACGGCTGAGGGTCAGGCTTCGGGGAAGGGTTAGGGTTAGGGTTCGGGCTAGGGTTAGGGTTAGGGGATGGGGACGGTTTAGGGTCCAGGTGAGGGTACGACAACGCTCTAGGGGGAGCGTTCGTGTGAGGGCGCGAGTTAGTGTCAGCGTATGGGTTAGGATTAGGGGACGGCTGAGGGTCAGGCTTCGGGGAAGGGTTAGGGTTAGGGTTCGGGCTAGGGTTAGGGTTAGGGGACGGGGACGGTTTAGGGTCCAGGTGAGGGTACGACAACGCTCTAGGGGGAGCGTACGTGTGAGGGCGCGGGTTAGTGTCAGCGTACGGGTTAGGATTAGGGGACGGCTGAGGGTCAGGTTTCGGGGAAGGGTTAGGGTTAGGGTTCGGGCTAGGGTTAGGGTTAGGGGAAGGGGACGGTTCAGGGTCCAGGTGAGGGTACGACAACGCTCTAGGGGGAGCGTACGTGTGAGGGCGCGGGTTAGTGTCAGCGTACGGGTTAGGATTAGGGGACGGCTGAGGGTCAGGCTTCGGGGAAGGGTTAGGGTTAGGATTCGGGCTAGGGTTAGGGTTAGGGGACGGGGACGGTTCAGGGTCCAGGTGAGGGTACGACAACGCTGTAGGGGGAGCGTACGTGTGAGGGCGCGGGTTAGTGTCAGCGTACTGGTTAGGATTAGGGGACGGGTGAGGGTCAGGCTTCGGGGAAGGGTTAGGGTTAGGGTTCGGGCTAAGGTTAGGGTTAGGGGACGGGGACGGTTTAGGGTCCAGGTGAGGGTACGACAACGCTCTAGGGGGAGCGTACGTGTGAGGGCGCGGGTTAGTGTCAGCGTACGGGTTAGGATTAGGGGACGGCTGAGGGTCAGGCTTCGGGGAAGGGTTAGGGTTAGGGTTCGGGCTAGGGTTAGGGTTAGGGGACGGGGACGGTTTAGGGTCCAGGTGAGGGTATGACAACGCTCTAGGGGGAGCGTACGTGTGAGGGCGCGGGTTAGTGTCAGCGTACGGGTTAGGATTAGGGGACGGCTGAGGGTCAGGCTTCGCGGAAGGTTTAGGGTTAGGGTTCGGGCTAGGGTTAGGGTTAGGGGACGGGGACGGTTTAGGGTCCAGGTGAGGGTACGACAACGCTCTAGGGGGAGCATACGTGTGAGGGCGCGGGTTAGTGTCAGCGTACGGGTTAGGATTAGGGGACGGCTGAGGGTCAGGCTTCGGGGAAGGGTTAGGGTTAGGGTTCGGGCTAGGGTTAGGGTTAGGGGACGGGGATGGTTCAGGGTCCAGATGAGGGTACGACAACGCTCTAGGGGGAGCGTACGTGTGAGGGCGCAGGTTAGTGTCAGCGTACGGGTTAGGATTAGGGGACGGCTGAGCGTCAGGCTTCGGGGAAGGGTTAGGGTTAGGGTTCGGGCTAGGGTTAGGGTTAGGGGACGGGGACGGTTTAGGGTCCAGGTGAGGGTACGACAACGCTATAGGGGGAGCGTACGTGTGAGGGCGCGGGTTAGTGTCAGCGTACGGGTTAGGATTAGGGGACGGCTGAGGGTCAGGCTTCGGGGAAGGGTTAGGGTTAGGGTTCGGGCTAGAGTTAGGGTTAGGGGACGGGGACGGTTTAGGGTCCAGGTGAGGGTACGACAACGCTCTAGGGGGAGCGTACGTGTGAGGGCGCGGGTTAGTGTCAGCGTACGGGTTAGGATTAGGGGACGGCTGAGTGTCAGGCTTCGGGGAAGGGTTAGGGTTAGGGTTCGGGCTAGGGTTAGGTTTAGGGGACGGGGACGGTTTAGGGTCCAGGTGAGGGTACGACAACGCTCTAGGGGGAGCGGACGTGTGAGGGCGCGGGTTAGTGTCAGCGTACGGGTTAGGATTAGGGGACGGCTGAGGGTCAGGCTTCGGGGAAGGGTTAGGGTTAGGGTTCGGGCTAGGGTTAGGGTTAGGGGACGGGGACGGTTCACAGTCCAGGTGAGGGTACGACAATGCTCTAGGGGGAGCGTACGTGTGAGGGCGCGGGTTAGTGTCAGCGTATGGGTTAGGATTAGGGGACGGCTGAGGGTCAGGCTTCGGGGAAGGGTTAGGGTTAGGGTTCGGGCTAGGGTTAGGGTTAGGGGACGGGGACGGTTCAGGGTCCAGGTGAGGGTACGACAACGGTCTAGGGGGAGCGTACGTGTGAGGGCGCTGGTTACTGTCAGCGTACGGGTTAGGATTAGGGGACGGCTGAGGGTCAGGCTTCGGGGAAGGGTTAGGGTTAGGGTTCGGGCTAGGGTTAGGGTTAGGGGACGGGGACGGTTTAGGGTCCAGGTGAGGGTACGACAACACTCTAGGGGGAGCGTACGTGTGAGGGCGCGGGTTAGTGTCAGCGTATGGGTTAGGATTAGGGGACGGCTGAGGGTCAGGCTTCGGGGAAGGGTTAGGGTTAGGGTTCGGGCTAGGGTTAGGGTTAGGGGACGGGGACGGTTTAGGGTCCAGGTGAGGGTACGACAACGCTCTAGGGGGAGCGTACGTGTGAGGGCGCGGGTTAGTGTCAGCGTACGGGTTAGGATTAGGGGACGGCTGAGGGTCAGGCTTCGGGGAAGGGTTAGGGTTAGGGTTCGGGCTAGGGTTAGGGTTAGGGGACGGGGACGGTTTAGGGTCCAGGTGAGGGTACGACAACGCTCTAGGGGGAGCGTTCGTGTGAGGGCGCGAGTTAGTGTCAGCGTATGGGTTAGGATTAGGGGACGGCTGAGGGTCAGGCTTCGGGGAAGGGTTAGGGTTAGGGTTCGGGCTAGGGTTAGGGTTAGGGGACGGGGACGGTTTAGGGTCCAGGTGAGGGTACGACAACGCTCTAGGGGGAGCGTACGTGTGAGGGCGCGGGTTAGTGTCAGCGTACGGGTTAGGATTAGGGGACGGCTGAGGGTCAGGTTTCGGGGAAGGGTTAGGGTTAGGGTTCGGGCTAGGGTTAGGGTTAGGGGAAGGGGACGGTTCAGGGTCCAGGTGAGGGTACGACAACGCTCTAGGGGGAGCGTACGTGTGAGGGCGCGGGTTAGTGTCAGCGTACGGGTTAGGATTAGGGGACGGCTGAGGGTCAGGCTTCGGGGAAGGGTTAGGGTTAGGATTCGGGCTAGGGTTAGGGTTAGGGGACGGGGACGGTTCAGGGTCCAGGTGAGGGTACGACAACGCTGTAGGGGGAGCGTACGTGTCAGGGCGCGGGTTAGTGTCAGCGTACTGGTTAGGATTAGGGGACGGGTGAGGGTCAGGCTTCGGGGAAGGGTTAGGGTTAGGGTTCGGGCTAAGGTTAGGGTTAGGGGACGGGGACGGTTTAGGGTCCAGGTGAGGGTACGACAACGCTCTAGGGGGAGCGTACGTGTGAGGGCGCGGGTTAGTGTCAGCGTACGGGTTAGGATTAGGGGACGGCTGAGGGTCAGGCTTCGGGGAAGGGTTAGGGTTAGGGTTCGGGCTAGGGTTAGGGTTAGGGGACGGGGACGGTTTAGGGTCCAGGTGAGGGTATGACAACGCTCTAGGGGGAGCGTACGTGTGAGGGCGCGGGTTAGTGTCAGCGTACGGGTTAGGATTAGGGGACGGCTGAGGGTCAGGCTTCGGGGAAGGGTTAGGGTTAGGGTTCGGGCTAGGGTTAGGGTTAGGGGACGGGGACGGTTTAGGGTCCAGGTGAGGGTACGACAACGCTCTAGGGGGAGCGTACGTGTGAGGGCGCGGGTTAGTGTCAGCGTACGGGTTAGGATTAGGGGATGGGTGAGGGTCAGGCTTCGGGGAAGGGTTAGGGTTAGGGTTCGGGCTAGGTTTAGGGTTAGGGGACGGGGACGGTTTAGGGTACAGGTGAGGGTACGACAACGCTCTAGGGGGAGCGTACGTGTGAGGGCGCGGGTTAGTGTCAGCGTACGGGTTAGGATTAGGGGACGGGTGAGGGTCAGGCTTCGGGGAAGGGTTAGGGTTAGGGTTCGGGCTAGGGTTAGGGTTAGGGGACGGGGACGGCTTAGGGTCCAGGTGAGGGTACGACAACGCTCTAGGGGGAGCGTACGTGTGAGGGCGCGGGTTAGTGTCAGCGTACGGGTTAGGATTAGGGGACGGCTGAGGGTCAGGCTTCGGGGAAGGGTTAGGGTTAGGGTTCGGGCTACGGTTAGGGTTAGGGGACGGGGACGGTTTAGGGTCCAGGTGAGGGTACGACAACGCTCTAGGGGGAGCGTACGTGTGAGGGCGCGGGTTAGTGTCAGCGTACGGGTTAGAATTAGGGGACGGCTGAGGGTCAGGCTTCGGGGAAGGGTTAGGGTTAGGGTTCGGGCTAGGGTTAGGGTTAGGGGACGGGGACGGTTTAGGGTCCAGGTGAGGGTACGACAACGCTCTAGGGGGAGCGTACGTGTGAGGGCGCGGGTTAGTGTCAGCTTACGGGTTAGGATTAGGGGACGGCTGAGGGTCAGGCTTCGGGGAAGGGTTAGGGTTAGGGTTCGGGCTAGGGTTAGGGTTAGGGGACGGGGACGGTTTAGGGTCCAGGTGAGGGTACGACAACGCTCTAGGGGGAGCGTACGTGTGAGGGCGCGGGTTACTGTCAGCGTATGGGTTAGGATTAGGGGACGGCTGAGGGTCAGGCTTCGGGGAAGGGTTAGGGTTAGGGTTCGGGCTAGGGTTAGGGTTAGGGGACGGGGACGGTTTAGGGTCCAGGTGAGGGTACGAGAACGCTCTAGGGGGAGCGTACGTGTGAGTGCGCGGGTTAGTGTCAGTGTACGGGTTAGGATTAGGGTACGGCTGAGGGTCAAGCTTCGGGGAAGTGTTAGGGTTAGGGTTCGGGCTAGGGTTAGGGTTAGGGGACGGGGACGGTTTAGGGTCCAGGTGAGGGTACGACAACGCTCTAGGGGGAGCGTACGTGTGAGGGCGCGGGTTAGTGTCAGCGTACGGGTTAGGATTAGGGGACGGCTGAGGGTCAGGCTTCGGGGAAGGGTTAGGGTTAGGGTTCGGGCTAGGGTTAGGGTTAGGGAACGGGGACGGTTTAGGGTCCAGGTGAGGGTACGACAACGCTCTAGGGGGAGCGTACGTGTGAGGGCGCGGGTTAGTGTCAGCGTACGGGTTAGGTTTAGGGGACGGCTGAGGGTCAGGCTTCGGGGAAGGGTTAGGGTTAGGGTTCGGGCTAGGGTTAGGGTTAGGGGACGGGGACGGTTTAGGGTCCAGGTGAGGGTACGACAACGCTCTAGGGGGAGCGTACGTGTGAGGGCGCGGGTTAGTGTCAGCGAACGGGTTAGGATTAGGGGACGGCTGAGGGTCAGGCTTCGGGGAAGGGTTAGGGTTAGGGTTCGGGCTACGGTTAGGTTTAGGGGACGGGGACGGTTTAGGGTCCAGGTGAGGGTACGACAACGCTCTAGGGGGAGCGTAAGTGTGAGGGCGCGGGTTAGTGTCAGCGTACGGGTTAGGATTAGGGGACGGCTGAGGGTCAGGCTTCGGGGAAGGGTTAGGGTTAGGGTTCGGGCGAGGGTTAGGTTTAGGGGACGGGGACGGTTTAGGGTCCAGGTGAGGGTACGACAACGCTCTAGGGGGAGCGTACGTGTGAGGGCGCGGGTTAGTGTCAGCGTACGGGTTAGGATTAGGGGACGGCTGAGGGTCAGGCTTCGGGGAAGGGTTAGGGTTAGGGTTCGGGCTAGGGTTAGGGTTAGGGGACGGGGACGGTTCAGGGTCCAGGTGAGTGTACGACAACCCTGTAGGGGGAGCGTTCGTGTGAGGGCGCGGGTTAGTGTCAGCGTACGGGTTAGGATTAGGGGACGGCTGAGGGTCAGGCTTCGGGGATGGGTTAGGGTTAGGGTTCGGGCTAGGGTTAGGGTTAGGGGACGGGGACGGTTTAGCGTCCAGGTGAGGGTACGACAACGCTCTAGGGGGAGCGTACGTGTGAGGGCGCGGGTTAGTGTCAGCGTACGGGTTAGGATTAGGGGACGGCTGAGGGTCAGGCTTCGGGGAAGGGTTAGGGTTAGGGTTCGGGCTAGGGTTAGGGTTAGGGGACGGGGACGGTTTAGGGTCCAGGTGAGGGTACGACAACGCTCTAGGGGGAGCGTACGTGTGAGGGCGCTGGTTAGTGTCAGCGTACGGGTTAGGATTAGGGGACGGCTGAGGGTCAGGCTTCGGGGAAGGGTTAGGGTTAGGGTTCGGGCTAGGGTTAGGGTTAGGGGACGGGGACGGTTTAGGGTCCAGGTGAGGGTACGACAACGCTCTAGGGGGAGCGTACGTGTGAGGGCGCGGGTTAGTGTCAGCGTACGGGTTAGGATTAGGGGACGGCTCAGGGTCAGGCTTCGGGGAAGGGTTAGGGTTAGGGTTCGGGCTAGGGTTAGGGTTAGGGGACGGGGACGGTTTAGGGTCCAGGTGAGGGTACGACAACGCTCTAGGGGGAGCGTACGTGTGAGGGCGCGGGTTAGTGTCAGCGTACGGGTTAGAATTAGGGGACGGCTGAGGTTCAGGCTTCGGGGAAGGGTTAGGGTTAGGGTTCGGGCTAGGGTTAGGGTTAGGGGACGGGGACGGTTTAGGGTCCAGGTGAGGGTACGACAACGCTCTAGGGGGAGCGTACGTGTGAGGGCGCGGGTTAGTGTCAGCGTACGGGTTAGGATTAGGGGACGGCTGAGGGTCAGGCTTCGGGGAAGGGTTAGGGTTAGGGTTCGGGCTAGGGTTAGGGTTAGGGGACGGGGACGGTTTAGGGTCCAGGTGAGGGTACGACAACGCTCTAGGGGGAGCGTACGTGTGAGGGCGCGGGTTAGTGTCAGCGTATGGGTTAGTATTAGGGGACGGCTGAGGGTCAGGCTTCGGGGAAGGGTTAGGGTTAGGGTTCGGGCTAGGGTTAGGGTTAGGGGACGGGGACGGTTTAGGGTCCAGGTGAGGGTACGACAACGCTCTAGGGGGAGCGTACGTGTGAGGGCGCGGGTTAGTGTCAGCGTACGGGTTAGGATTAGGGGACGGCTGAGGGTCAGGCTTCGGGGAAGGGTTAGGGTTAGGGTTCGGGCTAGGGTTAGGGTTAGGGGACGGGGACGGTTTAGGGTCCAGGTGAGGGTACGACAACGCTCTAGGGGGAGCGTACGTGTGAGGGCGCGGGTTAGTGTCAGCGTACGGGTTAGGATTAGGGGACGGCTGAGGGTCAGGCTTCGGGTTCGGGCTAGGGTTAGGGTTAGGGGACGGGGACGGTTTAGGGTCCAGGTGAGGGTACGACAACGCTCTAGGGGGAGCGTACGTGTGAGGGCGTGGGTTAGTGTCAGCGTACGGGTTAGAATTAGGGGACGGCTGAGGGTCAGGCTTCGGGGAAGGGTTAGGGTTAGGGTTCGGGCTAGGGTTAGGGTTAGGGGACGGGGACGGTTTAGGGTCCAGGTGAGGGTACGACAACGCTCTAGGGGGAGCGTACGTGTGAGGGCGCGGGTTAGTGTCAGCGTACGGGTTAGGATTAGGGGACGGCTGAGGGTCAGGCTTCGGGGAAGGGTTAGGGTTAGGGTTCGGGCTAGGGTTAGGGTTAGGGGACGGGGACGGTTTAGGGTCCAGGTGAGGGTACGACAACGCTCTAGGGGGAGCGTACGTGTGAGGGCGCGGGTTAGTGACAGCGTACGGGTTAGGATTAGGGGACGGCTGAGGGTCAGGCTTCGGGGAAGGGTTAGGGTTAGGGTTCGGGCTAGGGTTAGGGTTAGGGGACGGGGACGGTTTAGGGTCCAGGTGAGGGTACGACAACGCTCTAGGGGGAGCGTACGTGTGAGGGCGCGGGTTAGTGTCAGCGTACGGGTTAGGATTAGGGGACGGCTGAGGGTCAGGCTTCGGGGAAGGGTTAGGGTTAGGGTTCGGGCTAGGGTTAGGGTTAGGGGACGGGGACGGTTTAGGGTCCAGGTGAGGGTACGACAACGCTCTAGGGGGAGTGTACGTGTGAGGGCGCGGGTTAGTGTCAGCGTACGGGTTAGGATTAGGGGACGGCTGAGGGTCAGGCTTCGGGGAAGGGTTAGGGTTAGGGTTCGGGCTAGGGTTAGGGTTAGGGGACGGGGACGGTTTAGGGTCCAGGTGAGGGTACGACAACGCTCTAGGGGGAGCGTACGTGTGAGGGCGCGGGTTAGTGTCAGCGTACGGGTTAGGATTAGGGGACGGCTGAGGGTCAGGCTTCGGGGAAGGGTTAGGGTTAGGGTTCGGGCTAGGGTTAGGGTTAGGGGACGGGGACGGTTTAGGGTCCAGGTGAGGGTACGACAACGCTCTAGGGGGAGCGTACGTGTGAGGGCGCGGGTTAGTGTCAGCGTACGGGTTAGGATTAGGGGACGGCTGAGGGTCAGGCTTCGGGGAAGGGTTAGGGTTAGGGTTCGGGCTAGGGTTAGGGTTAGGGGACGGGGACGGTTTAGGGTCCAGGTGAGGGTACGACAACGCTCTAGGGGGAGCGTACGTGTGAGGGCGCGGGTTAGTGTCAGCGTACGGGTTAGGATTAGGGGACGGCTGAGGGTCAGGCTTCGGGGAAGGGTTAGGGTTAGGGTTCGGGCTAGGGTTAGGGTTAGGGGACGGGGACGGTTTAGGGTCCAGGTGAGGGTACGAGAACGCTCTAGGGGGAGTGTACGTGTGAGGGCGCGGGTTAGCGTCAGCGTACGGGTTAGGATTAGGGGACGGCTGAGGGTCAGGCTTCGGGGAAGGGTTAGGGTTAGGGTTCAGGCTAGGGTTAGGGTTAGGGGACGGGGACGGTGTAGGGTCCAGGTGAGGGTACGACAACGCTCTAGGGGGAGCGTACGTGTGAGTGCGCGGGTTAGTGTCAGCGTACGGTTTAGGATTAGGGGACGGGTGAGTGTCAGGCTTCGGGGAAGGGTTAGGGTTAGGGTTCGGGCTAGGGTTAGGGTTAGGGGACGGGGACGGTTTAGGGTCCAGGTGAGGGTACGACAATGCTTTAGGGGGAGCGTACGTGTGAGGGTGTGGGTTAGTGTCAGCGTACGGCTTAGGATTAGGGGACGCGTGAGGGTCAGGCTTCGGGGAAGGGTTAGGGTTAGGGTTCGGGCTAGGGTTAGGGTTAGGGTACGGGGACGGTTTAGGGTCCAGGTGAGGGTACGACAACGCTTTAGGGGGAGCGTACGTGTGAGGGCGCGGGTTAGTGTCAGTGTAAGGGTTAGGATTAGGGGACGGGTGAGGGTCAGGCTTCGGGGAAGGGTTAGGGTTAGGGTTCGGGCTAGGGTTAGGGTTAGGGGACGGGGACGGTTTAGGGTCCAGGTGAGGGTACGACAACGCTTTAGGGGGAGCGTACGTGTGAGGGCGCGGGTTAGTGTCAGCGTACGGGTTAGGATTAGGGGACGGGTGAGGGTCAGGATTCGGGGAAGGTTTAGG
>NW_027207846.1:0-71897 GCF_963455315.2 Globicephala melas
CAGTATCACTCAGCAGTGAAATCTATGTCATCAGGCCCGTAGCAGCACAATGAGTGGATTCAGGTACGATGATTCTAACTGAAATAAGTCACACAGAAAAAGAAACATCATAAGATATCAGTAATACACGGAATGTAAAGTTGGCTCTACAGGAACTGAATTACAGAACAGAACAGGGTCTCAAATTTAGAAAACCAACTTATGCTTGTTTAAGGGTAAAGGTGAGTTGGGGTGCTGCATAAAACCAGAGATTGAAATGAGCACAGATAAAGTTCCTTAAGCCAAATATGGAATAGACAAGAGCTACTCCTTGCTCAACGAAATGGACTCAACACCGCATATTAAACGCCTAAGAATGTACCTGACTCTTAAGTATCTTAAAACCTATGGATTGCTATGTCTCCGAAAGAGAATCAAGCATGTGTACAGGGACATAAACGCAGCAGTGGTAGGATTGGAGAGGTTCGGTGAGCAAATGAAGACCCTTTGAAGTCATATTGCATGGTACCCATTCCACGGGTTTCAACTACCCAGGTTTAAGGTATTCTTCCTTCAGCTAAAACATGCATGTGGAACCTAGAGTATGATCAACCATGTGATCGGGAGACGTGTTCAAATATGTCTCAGTTTTCGTACCCTGGTACTCGGGTGCAACATTCCAGACGCTTTACTAACACTCTCCCGACTTGGAGAGTCAGTCCCTTTAACCTCCTGTTTGGCCCAGTTTGCAATTTCTGCGGAAGATGAACAGGAATAGCGAGAACCAATGAGAGACTAGCTGGAGGTGTCTGGACGGGCAAATTTAACTCTCATTTCCCACCAGGAAGAGGAAATAACCAAAGGCTCAGCGTGCCGTGCCGGAACCAGATTAGGGCCTGAAGCCATCCTGCGGTGTGCGGCCAGCTCACAAGAAAACGAGTTGAAGAAAGGAGCTCAGGGGCACTGTAATTCACAAACCTGCAGAGTTATAAATGACAACTATCGTCCAAAAATATACTGAAGTAAGGGTGCCAAGAGGACTTGAAAGCGGGGCAGAATTGCAGGAAACCGATTTCAGGAGGTAGACTGGAATTGCATTGAAAGCATAGGAAAAGAGGCAGAACGTCCACAATGATGCACTTGGCCAAAAAGGGCGTATGCGTTTTTTCCTGAATATATTCAGGAAAAAACGCATACGCCCTTTTTGGCCAACCAAGCAAGCTTGCAAAGGAAATCTGCACTACAATGAAGTCTCAATTCCCCCCGGTCAAAAGGGCCATCTGAAAAAAGTGTAAAATCCAGAAAGGCAGGACAGGCCATGGAGAACTGGGAGCCTTGTTATGCTGATGGGCGGGATGTAAATTGCCAACAGACACTCGGGAGAAGTGTATGGTGTTTCCTGAAACGTCTAAAAAACAAAGCAACAGAGCCTAGGGCACTTCCACTTATGGTCCTATAGCTTACGGAAATTAAAATCAAAATGATACAGCCACTCCAATGTTTGGGATGCCTCTGTTTACAAGAACCTCATTTACCGTACAAGTTCAATATCACAGAAAGTGAAAAATGGATAAAGAACTTGTGGTACTTACGTACAATGCAGTATCACTCAGCAGTGAAATCTATGTCATCAGGCCCGTAGCAGCACAATGAGTGGATTCAGGTACGATGATTCTAACTGAAATAAGTCACACAGAAAAAGAAACATCATAAGATATCAGTAATACACGGAATGTAAAGTTGGCTCTACAGGAACTGAATTACAGAACAGAACAGGGTCTCAAATTTAGAAAACCAACTTATGCTTGTTTAAGGGTAAAGGTGAGTTGGGGTGCTGCATAAAACCAGAGATTGAAATGAGCACAGATAAAGTTCCTTAAGCCAAATATGGAATAGACAAGAGCTACTCCTTGCTCAACGAAATGGACTCAACACCGCATATTAAACGCCTAAGAATGTACCTGACTCTTAAGTATCTTAAAACCTATGGATTGCTATGTCTCCGAAAGAGAATCAAGCGTGTGTACAGGGACATAAACGCAGCAGTGATAGGATTGGAGAGGTTCGGTGAGCAAATGAAGACCCTTTGAAGTCATATTGCATGGTACCCATTCCACGGGTTTCAACTACCCAGGTTTAAGGTATTCTTCCTTCAGCTAAAACATGCATGTGGAACCTAGAGTATGACCAACCATGTGATCGGGAGACGTGTTCAAATATGTCTCAGTTTTCGTACCCTGGTACTCGGGTGCAACATTCCAGACGCTTTACTAACACTCTCCCGACTTGGAGAGTCAGTCCCTTTAACCTCCTGTTTGGCCCAGTTTGCAATTTCTGCGGAAGATGAACAGGAATAGCGAGAACCAATGAGAGACTAGCTGGAGGTGTCTGGACGGGCAAATTTAACTCTCATTTCCCACCAGGAAGAGGAAATAACCAAAGGCTCAGCGTGCCGTGCCGGAACCAGATTAGGGCCTGAAGCCATCCTGCGGTGTTGCGGCCAGCTCACAAGAAAACGAGTTGAAGAAAGGAGCTCAGGGGCACTGTAATTCACAAACCTGCAGAGTTATAAATGACAACTATCGTCCAAAAATATACTGAAGTAAGGGTGCCAAGAGGACTTGAAAGCGGGGCAGAATTGCAGGAAACCGATTTCAGGAGGTAGACTGGAATTGCATTGAAAGCATAGGAAAAGAGGCAGAACGTCCACAATGATGCACTTGGCCAAAAAGGGCGTATGCGTTTTTTCCTGAATATATTCAGGAAAAAACGCATACGCCCTTTTTGGCCAACCAAGCAAGCTTGCAAAGGAAATCTGCACTACAATGAAGTCTCACTTCCCCCCGGTCAAAAGGGCCATCTGAAAAAAGTGTAAAATCCAGAAAGGCAGGACAGGCCATGGAGAACTGGGAGCCTTGTTATGCTGATGGGCGGGATGTAAATTGCCAACAGACACTCGGGAGAAGTGTATGGTGTTTCCTGAAACGTCTAAAAAACAAAGCAACAGAGCCTAGGGCACTTCCACTTATGGTCCTATAGCTTAGGGAAATTAAAATCAAAAAGATACAGCCACTCCAATGTTTGGGACGCCTCTGTTTACAAGAACCTCATTTACCGTACAAGTTCAATATCACAGAAAGTGAAAAATGGATAAAGAACTTGTGGTACTTACGTACAATGCAGTATCACTCAGCAGTGAAATCTATGTCATCAGGCCCGTAGCAGCACAATGAGTGGATTCAGGTACGATGATTCTAACTGAAATAAGTCACACAGAAAAAGAAACATCATAAGATATCAGTAATACACGGAATGTAAAGTTGGCTCTACAGGAACTGAATTACAGAACAGAACAGGGTCTCAAATTTAGAAAACCAACTTATGCTTGCTTAAGGGTAAAGGTGAGTTGGGGTGCTGCATAAAACCAGAGATTGAAATGAGCACAGATAAAGTTCCTTAAGCCAAATATGGAATAGACAAGAGCTACTCCTTGCTCAACGAAATGGACTCAACACCGCATATTAAACGCCTAAGAATGTACCTGACTCTTAAGTATCTTAAAACCTATGGATTGCTATGTCTCCGAAAGAGAATCAAGCATGTGTACAGGGACATAAACGCAGCAGTGATAGGATTGGAGAGGTTCGGTGAGCAAATGAAGACCCTTTGAAGTCATATTGCATGGTAAACATTCCACGGGTTTCAACTACCCAGGTTTAAGGTATTCTTCCTTCAGCTAAAACATGCATGTGGAACCTAGAGTATGACCAACCATGTGATCGGGAGACGTGTTCAAATATGTCTCAGTTTTCGTACCCTGGTACTCGGGTGCAACATTCCAGACGCTTTACTAACACTCTCCCGACTTGGAGAGTCAGTCCCTTTAACCTCCTGTTTGGCCCAGTTTGCAATTTCTGCGGAAGATGAACAGGAATAGCGAGAACCAATGAGAGACTAGCTGGAGGTGTCTGGACGGGCAAATTTAACTCTCATTTCCCACCAGGAAGAGGAAATAACCAAAGGCTCAGCGTGCCGTGCCGGAACCAGATTAGGGCCTGAAGCCATCCTGCGGTGTTGCGGCCAGCTCAAAAGAAAACGAGTTGAAGAAAGGAGCTCAGGGGCACTGTAATTCACAAACCTGCAGAGTTATAAATGACAACTATCGTCCAAAAATATACTGAAGTAAGGCTGCCAAGAGGACTTGAAAGCGGGGCAGAATTGCAGGAAACCGATTTCAGGAGGTAGACTGGAATTGCATTGAAAGCATAGGAAAAGAGGCAGAACGTCCACAATGATGCACTTGGCCAAAAAGGGCGTATGCGTTTTTTCCTGAATATATTCAGGAAAAAACGCATACGCCCTTTTTGGCCAACCAAGCAAGCTTGCAAAGGAAATCTGCACTACAATGAAGTCTCACTTCCCCCCGGTCAAAAGGGCCATGTGAAAAAAGTGTAAAATCCAGAAAGGCAGGACAGGCCATGGAGAACTGGGAGCCTTGTTATGCTGATGGGCGGGATGTAAATTGCCAACAGACACTCGGGAGAAGTGTATGGTGTTTCCTGAAACGTCTAAAAAACAAAGCAACAGAGCCTAGGGCACTTCCACTTATGGTCCTATAGCTTAGGGAAATTAAAATCAAAAAGATACAGCCACCCCAATGTTTGGGACGCCTCTGTTTACAAGAACCTCGTTTACCGTACAAGTTCAATATCACAGAAAGTGAAAAATGGATAAAGAACTTGTGGTACTTACGTACAATGCAGTATCACTCAGCAGTGAAATCTATGTCATCAGGCCCGTAGCAGCACAATGAGTGGATTCAGGTACGATGATTCTAACTGAAATAAGTCACACAGAAAAAGAAACATCATAAGATATCAGTAATACACGGAATGTAAACTTGGCTACACAGGAACTGAATTACAGAACAGAACAGGGTCTCAAATTTCGAAAACCAACTTATGCTTGTTTAAGGGTAAAGGTGAGTTGGGGTGCTGCATAAAACCAGAGATTGAAATGAGCACAGATAAAGTTCCTTAAGCCAAATATGGAATAGACAAGAGCTACTCCTTGCTCAACGAAATGGACTCAACACCGCATATTAAACGCCTAAGAATGTACCTGAATAGTAAGTATCTTAAAACCTATGGATTGCTATGTCTCCGAAAGAGAATCAAGCATGTGTACAGGGACATAAACGCAGCAGTGATAGGATTGGAGAGGTTCGGTGAGCAAATGAAGACCCTTTGAAGTCATATTGCATGGTACCCATTCCACGGGTTTCAACTACCCAGGTTTAAGGTATTCTTCCTTCAGCTAAAACATGCATGTGGAACCTAGAGTATGATCAACCATGTGATCGGGAGACGTGTTCAAATATGTCTCAGTTTTCGTACCCTGGTACTCGGGTGCAACATTCCAGACGCTTTACTAACACTCTCCCGACTTGGAGAGTCAGTCCCTTTAACCTCCTGTTTGGCCCAGTTTGCAATTTCTGCGGAAGATGAACAGGAATAGCGAGAACCAATGAGAGACTAGCTGGAGGTGTCTGGACGGGCAAATTTAACTCTCATTTCCCACCAGGAAGAGGAAATAACCAAAGGCTCAGCGTGCCGTGCCGGAACCAGATTAGGGCCTGAAGCCATCCTGCGGTGTTGCGGCCAGCTCACAAGAAAGCGAGTTGAAGAAAGGAGCTCAGGGGCACTGTAATTCACAAACCTGCAGAGTTATAAATGACAACTATCGTCCAAAAATATACTGAAGTAAGGCTGCCAAGAGGACTTGAAAGCGGGGCAGAATTGCAGGAAACCGATTTCAGGAGGTAGACTGGAATTGCATTGAAAGCATAGGAAAAGAGGCAGAACGTCCACAATGATGCACTTGGCCAAAAAGGGCGTATGCGTTTTTTCCTGAATATATTCAGGAAAAAACGCATACGCCCTTTTTGGCCAACCAAGAAAGCTTGCAAAGGAAATCTGCACTACAATGAAGTCTCACTTCCCCCCGGTCAAAAGGGCCATCTGAAAAAAGTGTAAAATCCAGAAAGGCAGGACAGGCCATGGAGAACTGGGAGCCTTGTTATGCTGATGGGCGGGCTGTAAATTGCCAACAGACACTCGGGAGAAGTGTATGGTGTTTCCTGAAACATCTAAAAAACAAAGCAACAGAGCCTAGGGCACTTCCACTTATGGTCCTATAGCTTAGGGAAATTAAAATCAAAAAGATACAGCCACCCCAATGTTTGGGACGCCTCTGTTTACAAGAACCTGGTTTACCGTACAAGTTCAATATCACAGAAAGTGAAAAATGGATAAAGAACTTGTGGTACTTACGTACAATGCAGTATCACTCAGCAGTGAAATCTATGTCATCAGGCCCGTAGCAGCACAATGAGTGGATTCAGGTACGATGATTCTAACTGAAATAAGTCACACAGAAAAAGAAACATCATAAGATATCACTAATACACGGAATGTAAACTTGGCTACACAGGAACTGAATTACAGAACAGAACAGGGTCTCAAATTTAGAAAACCAACTTATGCTTGTTTAAGGGTAAAGGTGAGTTGGGGTGCTGCATAAAACCAGAGATTGAAATGAGCACAGATAAAGTTCCTTAAGCCAAATATGGAATAGACAAGAGCTACTCCTTGCTCAACGAAATGGACTCAACACCGCATATTAAACGCCTAAGAGTGTACCTGACTCTTAAGTATCTTAAAACCTATGGATTGCTATGTCTCCGAAAGAGAATCAAGCATGTGTACAGGGACATAAACGCAGCAGTGATAGGATTGGAGAGGTTCGGTGAGCAAATGAAGACCCTTTGAAGTCATATTGCATGGTACCCATTCCACGGGTTTCAACTACCCAGGTTTAAGGTATTCTTCCTTCAGCTAAAACATGCATGTGGAACCTAGAGTATGATCAACCATGTGATCGGGAGACGTGTTCAAATATGTCTCAGTTTTCGTACCCTGGTACTCGGGTGCAACATTCCAGACGCTTTACTAACACTCTCCCGACTTGGAGAGTCAGTCCCTTTAACCTCCTGTTTGGCCCAGTTTGCAATTTCTGCGGAAGATGAACAGGAATAGCGAGAACCAATGAGAGACTAGCTGGAGGTGTCTGGACGGGCAAATTTAACTCTCATTTCCCACCAGGAAGAGGAAATAACCAAAGGCTCAGCGTGCCGTGCCGGAACCAGATTAGGGCCTGAAGCCATCCTGCGGTGTTGCGGCCAGCTCACAAGAAAACGAGTTGAAGAAAGGAGCTCAGGGGCACTGTAATTCACAAACCTGCAGAGTTATAAATGACAACTATCGTCCAAAAATATACTGAAGTAAGGCTGCCAAGAGGACTTGAAAGCGGGGCAGAATTGCAGGAAACCGATTTCAGGAGGTAGACTGGAATTGCATTGAAAGCATAGGAAAAGAGGCAGAACGTCCACAATGATGCACTTGGCCAAAAAGGGCGTATGCGTTTTTTCCTGAATATATTCAGGAAAAAACGCATACGCCCTTTTTGGCCAACCAAGCAAGCTTGCAAAGGAAATCTGCACTACAATGAAGTCTCACTTCCCCCCGGTCAAAAGGGCCATCTGAAAAAAGTGTAAAATCCAGAAAGGCAGGACAGGCCATGGAGAACTGGGAGCCTTGTTATACTGATGGGCGGGATGTACATTGCCAACAGACACTCGGGAGAAGTGTATGGTGTTTCCTGAAACTTCTAAAAAACAAAGCAACAGAGCCTAGGGCACTTCCACTTATGGTCCTATAGCTTAGGGAAATTAAAATCAAAAAGATACAGCCACCCCAATGTTTGGGACGCCTCTGTTTACAAGAACCTCGTTTACCGTACAAGTTCAATATCACAGAAAGTGAAAAATGGATAAAGAACTTGTGGTACTTACGTACAATGCAGTATCACTCAGCAGTGAAATCTATGTCATCAGGCCCGTAGCAGCACAATGAGTGGATTCAGGTACGATGATTCTAACTGAAATAAGTCCCACAGAAAAAGAAACATCATAAGATATCAGTAATACACGGAATGTAAACTTGGCTACACAGGAACTGAATTACAGAACAGAACAGGGTCTCAAATTTAGAAAACCTACTTATGCTTGTTTAAGGGGAAAGGTGAGTTGGGGTGCTGCATAAAACCAGAGATTGAAATGAGCACAGATAAAGTTCCTTAAGCCAAATATGGAATAGACAAGAGCTACTCCTTGCTCAACGAAATGGACTCAACACCGCATATTAAACGCCTAAGAATGTACCTGACTCTTAAGTATCTTAAAACCTATGGATTGCTATGTCTCCGAAAGAGAATCAAGCATGTGTACAGGGACATAAACGCAGCAGTGATAGGATTGGAGAGGTTCGGTGAGCAAATGAAGACCCTTTGAAGTCATATTGCATGGTACCCATTCCACGGGTTTCAACTACCCAGGTTTAAGGTATTCTTCCTTCAGCTAAAACATGCATGTGGAACCTAGAGTATGATCAACCATGTGATCGGGAGACGTGTTCAAATATGTCTCAGTTTTCGTACCCTGGTACTCGGGTGCAACATTCCAGATGCTTTACTAACACTCTCCCGACTTGGAGAGTCAGTCCCTTTAACCTCCTGTTTGGCCCAGTTTGCAATTTCTGCGGAAGATGAACAGGAATAGGGAGAACCAATGAGAGACTAGCTGGAGGTGTCTGGACGGGAAAATTTAACTCTCATTTCCCACCAGGAAGAGGAAATAACCAAAGGCTCAGCGTGCCGTGCCGGAACCAGATTAGGGCCTGAAGCCATCCTGCGGTGTTGCGGCCAGCTCACAAGAAAAGGAGTTGAAGAAAGGAGCTCAGGGGCACTGTAATTCACAAACCTGCAGAGTTATAAATGACAACTATCGTCCAAAAATATACTGAAGTAAGGCTGCCAAGAGGACTTGAAAGCGGGGCAGAATTGCAGGAAACCGATTTCAGGAGGTAGACTGGAATTGCATTGAAAGCATAGGAAAAGAGGCAGAACGTCCACAATGATGCACTTGGCCAAAAAGGGCGTATGCGTTGTTTCCTGAATATATTCAGGAAAAAACGCATACGCCCTTTTTGGCCAACCAAGCAAGCTTGCAAAGGAAATCTGCACTACAATGAAGTCTCACTTCCCCCTGGTCAAAAGGGCCATCTGAAAAAAGTGTAAAATCCAGAAAGGCAGGACAGGCCATGGAGAACTGGGAGCCTTGTTATACTGATGGGCGGGATGTACATTGCCAACAGACACTCGGGAGAAGTGTATGGTGTTTCCTGAAACATCTAAAAAACAAAGCAACAGAGCCTAGGGCACTTCCACTTATGGTCCTATAGCTTAGGGAAATTAAAATCAAAAAGATACAGCCACCCCAATGTTTGGGACGCCTCTGTTTACAAGAACCTCGTTTACCGTACAAGTTCAATATCACAGAAAGTGAAAAATGGATAAAGAACTTGTGGTACTTACGTACAATGCAGTATCACTCAGCAGTGAAATCTATGTCATCAGGCCCGTAGCAGCACAATGAGTGGATTCAGGTACGATGATTCTAACTGAAATAAGTCACACAGAAAAAGAAACATCATAAGATATCAGTAATACACGGAATGTAAACTTGGCTACACAGGAACTGAATTACAGAACAGAACAGGGTCTCAAATTTAGAAAACCAACTTATGCTTGTTTAAGGGGAAAGGTGAGTTGGGGTGCTGCATAAAACCAGAGATTGAAATGAGCACAGATAAAGTTCCTTAAGCCAAATATGGAATAGACAAGAGCTACTCCTTGCTCAACGAAATGGACTCAACACCGCATATTAAACGCCTCAGAATGTACCTGACTCTTAAGTATCTTAAAACCTATGGATTGCTATGTCTCCGAAAGAGAATCAAGCATGTGTACAGGGACATAAACGCAGCAGTGATAGGATTGGAGAGGTTCGGTGAGCAAATGAAGACCCTATGAAGTCATATTGCATGGTACCCATTCCACGGGTTTCAACTACCCAGGTTTAAGGTATTCTTCCTTCAGCTAAAACATGCATGTGGAACCTAGAGTATGATCAACCATGTGATCGGGAGACGTGTTCAAATATGTCTCAGTTTTCGTACCCTGGTACTCGGGTGCAACATTCCAGACGCTTTACTAACACTCTCCCGACTTGGAGAGTCAGTCCCTTTAACCTCCTGTTTGGCCCAGTTTGCAATTTCTGCGGAAGATGAACAGGAATAGCGAGAACCAATGAGAGACTAGCTGGAGGTGTCTGGACGGGCAAATTTAACTCTCATTTCCCACCAGGAAGAGGAAATAACCAAAGGCTCAGCGTGCCGTGCCGGAACCAGATTAGGGCCTGAAGCCATCCTGCGGTGTTGCGGCCAGCTCACAAAAAAACGAGTTGAAGAAAGGAGCTCAGGGGCACTGTAATTCACAAACCTGCAGAGTTATAAATGACAACTATCGTCCAAAAATATACTGAAGTAAGGCTGCCAAGAGGACTTGAAAGCGGGGCAGAATTGCAGGAAACCGATTTCAGGAGGTAGACTGGAATTGCATTGAAAGCATAGGAAAAGAGGCAGAACGTCCACAATGATGCACTTGGCCAAAAAGGGCGTATGCGTTTTTTCCTGAATATATTCAGGAAAAAACGCATACGCCCTTTTTGGCCAACCAAGCAAGCTTGCAAAGGAAATCTGCACTACAATGAAGTCTCACTTCCCCCCGGTCAAAAGGGCCATCTGAAAAAAGTGTAAAATCCAGAAAGGCAGGACAGGCCATGGAGAACTGGGAGCCTTGTTATGCTGATGGGCGGGATGTAAATTGCCAACAGACACTCGGGAGAAGTGTATGGTGTTTCCTGAAACGTCTAAAAAACAAAGCAACAGAGCCTAGGGCACTTCCACTTATGGTCCTATAGCTTAGGGAAATTAAAATCAAAAAGATACAGCCACCCCAATGTTTGGGACGCCTCTGTTTACAAGAACCTCGTTTACCGTACAAGTTCAATATCACAGAAAGTGAAAAATGGATAAAGAACTTGTGGTACTTACGTACAATGCAGTATCACTCAGCAGTGAAATCTATGTCATCAGGCCCGTAGCAGCACAATGAGTGGATTCAGGTACGATGATTCTAACTGAAATAAGTCACACAGAAAAAGAAACATCATAAGATATCAGTAATACACGGAATGTAAACTTGGCTACACAGGAACTGAATTACAGAACAGAACAGGGTCTCAAATTTAGAAAACCACCTTATGCTTGTTTAAGGGTAAAGGTGAGTTGGGGTGCTGCATAAAACCAGAGATTGAAATGAGCACAGATAAAGTTCCTTAAGCCAAATATGGAATAGACAAGAGCTACTCCTTGCTCAACGAAATGGACTCAACACCGCATATTAAACGCCTAAGAATGTACCTGACTCTTAAGTATCTTAAAACCTATGGATTGCTATGTCTCCGAAAGAGAATCAAGCATGTGTACAGGGACATAAACGCAGCAGTGATAGGATTGGAGAGGTTCGGTGAGCAAATGAAGACCCTTTGAAGTCATATTGCATGGTACCCATTCCACGGGTTTCAACTACCCAGGTTTAAGGTATTCTTCCTTCAGCTAAAACATGCATGTGGAACCTAGAGTATGATCAACCATGTGATCGGGAGACGTGTTCAAATATGTCTCAGTTTTCGTACCCTGGTACTCGGGTGCAACATTCCAGACGCTTTACTAACACTCTCCCGACTTGGAGAGTCAGTCCCTTTAACCTCCTGTTTGGCCCAGTTTGCAATTTCTGCGGAAGATGAACAGGAATAGCGAGAACCAATGAGAGACTAGCTGGAGGTGTCTGGACGGGCAAATTTAACTCTCATTTCCCACCAGGAAGAGGAAATAACCAAAGGCTCAGCGTGCCGTGCCGGAACCAGATTAGGGCCTGAAGCCATCCTGCGGTGTTGCGGCCAGCTCACAAGAAAACGAGTTGAAGAAAGGAGCTCAGGGGCACTGTAATTCACAAACCTGCAGAGTTATAAATGACAACTATCGTCCAAAAATATACTGAAGTAAGGCTGCCAAGAGGACTTGAAAGCGGGGCAGAATTGCAGGAAACCGATTTCAGGAGGTAGACTGGAATTGCATTGAAAGCATAGGAAAAGAGGCAGAACGTCCACAATGATGCACTTGGCCAAAAAGGGCGTATGCGTTTTTTCCTGAATATATTCAGGAAAAAACGCATACGCCCTTTTTGGCCAACCAAGCAAGCTTGCAAAGGAAATCTGCACTACAATGAAGTCTCACTTCCCCCCGGTCAAAAGGGCCATCTGAAAAAAGTGTAAAATCCAGAAAGGCAGGACAGGCCATGGAGAACTGGGAGCCTTGTTATGCTGATGGGCGGGATGTAAATTGCCAACAGACACTCGGGAGAAGTGTATGGTGTTTCCTGAAACGTCTAAAAAACAAAGCAACAGAGCCTAGGACACTTCCACTTATGGTCCTATAGCTTAGGGAAATTAAAATCAAAAAGATACAGCCACCCCAATGTTTGGGACGCCTCTGTTTACAAGAACCTCGTTTACCGTACAAGTTCAATATCACAGAAAGTGAAAAATGGATAAAGAACTTGTGGTACTTACGTACAATGCAGTATCACTCAGCAGTGAAATCTATGTCATCAGGCCCGTAGCAGCACAATGAGTGGATTCAGGTACGATGATTCTAACTGAAATAAGTCACACAGAAAAAGAAACATCATAAGATATCAGTAATACACGGAATGTAAACTTGGCTACACAGGAACTGAATTACAGAACAGAACAGGGTCTCAAATTTAGAAAACCAACTTATGCTTGTTTAAGGGTAAAGGTGAGTTGGGGTGCTGCATAAAACCAGAGATTGAAATGAGCACAGATAAAGTTCCTTAAGCCAAATATGGAATAGACAAGAGCTATTCCTTGCTCAACGAAATGGACTCAACACCGCATATTAAACGCCTAAGAATGTACCTGACTCTTAAGTATCTTAAAACCTATGGATTGCTATGTCTCCGAAAGAGAATCAAGCATGTGTACAGGGACATAAACGCAGCAGTGATAGGATTGGAGAGGTTCGGTGAGCAAATGAAGACCCTTTGAAGTCATATTGCATGGTACCCATTCCACGGGTTTCAACTACCCAGGTTTAAGGTATTCTTCCTTCAGCTAAAACATGCATGTGGAACCTAGAGTATGATCAACCATGTGATCGGGAGACGTGTTCAAATATGTCTCAGTTTTCGTACCCTGGTACTCGGGTGCAACATTCCAGACGCTTTACTAACACTCTCCCGACTTGGAGAGTCAGTCCCTTTAACCTCCTGTTTGGCCCAGTTTGCAATTTCTGCGGAAGATGAACAGGAATAGCGAGAACCAATGAGAGACTAGCTGGAGGTGTCTGGACGGGCAAATTTAACTCTCATTTCCCACCAGGAAGAGGAAATAACCAAAGGCTCAGCGTGCCGTGCCGGAACCAGATTAGGGCCTGAAGCCATCCTGCGGTGTTGCGGCCAGCTCACAAGAAAACGAGTTGAAGAAAGGAGCTCAGGGGCACTGTAATTCACAAACCTGCAGAGTTATAAATGAC
Organism: Globicephala melas; assembly: GCF_963455315.2. Classification (NCBI taxonomy): domain Eukaryota; kingdom Metazoa; phylum Chordata; class Mammalia; order Artiodactyla; family Delphinidae; genus Globicephala; species Globicephala melas. Next base: position 13,617 of record NW_027207846.1, read on the forward strand.
AACTATCGTCCAAAAATATACTGAAGTAAGGCTGCCAAGAGGACTTGAAAGCGGGTCAGAATTGCAGGAAACCGATTTCAGGAGGTAGACTGGAATTGCATTGAAAGCATAGGAAAAGAGGCAGAACGTCCACAATGATGCACTTGGCCAAAAAGGGCGTATGCGTTTTTTCCTGAATATATTCAGGAAAAAACGCATACGCCCTTTTTGGCCAACCAAGCAAGCTTGCAAAGGAAATCTGCACTACAATGAAGTCTCACTTCCCCCCGGTCAAAAGGGCCATGTGAAAAAAGTGTAAAATCCAGAAAGGCAGGACAGGCCATGGAGAACTGGGAGCCTTGTTATGCTGATGGGCGGGATGTAAATTGCCAACAGACACTCGGGAGAAGTGTATGGTGTTTCCTGAAACGTCTAAAAAACAAAGCAACAGAGCCTAGGGCACTTCCACTTATGGTCCTATAGCTTAGGGAAATTAAAATCAAAAAGATACAGCCACCCCAATGTTTGGGACGCCTCTGTTTACAAGAACCTCGTTTACCGTACAAGTTCAATATCACAGAAAGTGAAAAATGGATAAAGAACTTGTGGTACTTACGTACAATGCAGTATCACTCAGCAGTGAAATCTATGTCATCAGGCCCGTAGCAGCACAATGAGTGGATTCAGGTACGATGATTCTAACTGAAATAAGTCACACAGAAAAAGAAACATCATAAGATATCAGTAATACACGGAATGTAAACTTGGCTACACAGGAACTGAATTACAGAACAGAACAGGGTCTCAAATTTAGAAAACCAACTTATGCTTGTTTAAGGGTAAAGGTGAGTTGGGGTGCTGCATAAAACCAGAGATTGAAATGAGCACAGATAAAGTTCCTTAAGCCAAATATGGAATAGACAAGAGCTACTCCTTGCTCAACGAAATGGACTCAACACCGCATATTAAACGCCTAAGAATGTACCTGACTCTTAAGTATCTTAAAACCTATGGATTGCTATGTCTCCGAAAGAGAATCAAGCATGTGTACAGGGACATAAACGCAGCAGTGGTAGGATTGGAGAGGTTCGGTGAGCAAATGAAGACCCTTTGAAGTCATATTGCATGGTACCCATTCCACGGGTTTCAACTACCCAGGTTTAAGGTATTCTTCCTTCAGCTAAAACATGCATGTGGAACCTAGAGTATGATCAACCATGTGATCGGGAGACGTGTTCAAATATGTCTCAGTTTTCGTACCCTGGTACTCGGGTGCAACATTCCAGACGCTTTACTAACACTCTCCCGACTTGGAGAGTCAGTCCCTTTAACCTCCTGTTTGGCCCAGTTTGCAATTTCTGCGGAAGATGAACAGGAATAGCGAGAACCAATGAGAGACTAGCTGGAGGTGTCTGGACGGGCAAATTTAACTCTCATTTCCCACCAGGAAGAGGAAATAACCAAAGGCTCAGCGTGCCGTGCCGGAACCAGATTAGGGCCTGAAGCCATCCTGCGGTGTGCGGCCAGCTCACAAGAAAACGAGTTGAAGAAAGGAGCTCAGGGGCACTGTAATTCACAAACCTGCAGAGTTATAAATGACAACTATCGTCCAAAAATATACTGAAGTAAGGGTGCCAAGAGGACTTGAAAGCGGGGCAGAATTGCAGGAAACCGATTTCAGGAGGTAGACTGGAATTGCATTGAAAGCATAGGAAAAGAGGCAGAATGTCCACAATGATGCACTTGGCCAAAAAGGGCGTATGCGTTTTTTCCTGAATATATTCAGGAAAAAACGCATACGCCCTTTTTGGCCAACCAAGCAAGCTTGCAAAGGAAATCTGCACTACAATGAAGTCTCAATTCCCCCCGGTCAAAAGGGCCATCTGAAAAAAGTGTAAAATCCAGAAAGGCAGGACAGGCCATGGAGAACTGGGAGCCTTGTTATGCTGATGGGCGGGATGTAAATTGCCAACAGACACTCGGGAGAAGTGTATGGTGTTTCCTGAAACGTCTAAAAAACAAAGCAACAGAGCCTAGGGCACTTCCACTTATGGTCCTATAGCTTACGGAAATTAAAATCAAAATGATACAGCCACTCCAATGTTTGGGATGCCTCTGTTTACAAGAACCTCATTTACCGTACAAGTTCAATATCACAGAAAGTGAAAAATGGATAAAGAACTTGTGGTACTTACGTACAATGCAGTATCACTCAGCAGTGAAATCTATGTCATCAGGCCCGTAGCAGCACAATGAGTGGATTCAGGTACGATGATTCTAACTGAAATAAGTCACACAGAAAAAGAAACATCATAAGATATCAGTAATACACGGAATGTAAAGTTGGCTCTACAGGAACTGAATTACAGAACAGAACAGGGTCTCAAATTTAGAAAACCAACTTATGCTTGTTTAAGGGTAAAGGTGAGTTGGGGTGCTGCATAAAACCAGAGATTGAAATGAGCACAGATAAAGTTCCTTAAGCCAAATATGGAATAGACAAGAGCTACTCCTTGCTCAACGAAATGGACTCAACACCGCATATTAAACGCCTAAGAATGTACCTGACTCTTAAGTATCTTAAAACCTATGGATTGCTATGTCTCCGAAAGAGAATCAAGCGTGTGTACAGGGACATAAACGCAGCAGTGATAGGATTGGAGAGGTTCGGTGAGCAAATGAAGACCCTTTGAAGTCATATTGCATGGTACCCATTCCACGGGTTTCAACTACCCAGGTTTAAGGTATTCTTCCTTCAGCTAAAACATGCATGTGGAACCTAGAGTATGACCAACCATGTGATCGGGAGACGTGTTCAAATATGTCTCAGTTTTCGTACCCTGGTACTCGGGTGCAACATTCCAGACGCTTTACTAACACTCTCCCGACTTGGAGAGTCAGTCCCTTTAACCTCCTGTTTGGCCCAGTTTGCAATTTCTGCGGAAGATGAACAGGAATAGCGAGAACCAATGAGAGACTAGCTGGAGGTGTCTGGACGGGCAAATTTAACTCTCATTTCCCACCAGGAAGAGGAAATAACCAAAGGCTCAGCGTGCCGTGCCGGAACCAGATTAGGGCCTGAAGCCATCCTGCGGTGTTGCGGCCAGCTCACAAGAAAACGAGTTGAAGAAAGGAGCTCAGGGGCACTGTAATTCACAAACCTGCAGAGTTATAAATGACAACTATCGTCCAAAAATATACTGAAGTAAGGCTGCCAAGAGGACTTGAAAGCGGGGCAGAATTGCAGGAAACCGATTTCAGGAGGTAGACTGGAATTGCATTGAAAGCATAGGAAAAGAGGCAGAACGTCCACAATGATGCACTTGGCCAAAAAGGGCGTATGCGTTTTTTCCTGAATATATTCAGGAAAAAACGCATACGCCCTTTTTGGCCAACCAAGCAAGCTTGCAAAGGAAATCTGCACTACAATGAAGTCTCACTTCCCCCCGGTCAAAAGGGCCATCTGAAAAAAGTGTAAAATCCAGAAAGGCAGGACAGGCCATGGAGAACTGGGAGCCTTGTTATGCTGATGGGCGGGATGTAAATTGCCAACAGACACTTGGGAGAAGTGTATGGTGTTTCCTGAAACATCTAAAAAACAAAGCAACAGAGCCTAGGGCACTTCCACTTATGGTCCTATAGCTTAGGGAAATTAAAATCAAAAAGATACAGCCACCCCAATGTTTGGGACGCCTCTGTTTACAAGAACCTCGTTTACCGTACAAGTTCAATATCACAGAAAGTGAAAAATGGATAAAGAACTTGTGGTACTTACGTACAATGCAGTATCACTCAGCAGTGAAATCTATGTCATCAGGCCTGTAGCAGCACAATGAGTGGATTCAGGTACGATGATTCTAACTGAAATAAGTCACACAGAAAAAGAAACATCATAAGATATCAGTAATACACGGAATGTAAACTTGGCTACACAGGAACTGAATTACAGAACAGAACAGGGTCTCAAATTTAGAAAACCAACTTATGCTTGTTTAAGGGTAAAGGTGAGTTGGGGTGCTGCATAAAACCAGAGATTGAAATGAGCACAGATAAAGTTCCTTAAGCCAAATATGGAATAGACAAGAGCTACTCCTTGCTCAACGAAATGGACTCAACACCGCATATTAAACGCCTAAGAATGTACCTGACTCTTAAGTATCTTAAAACCTATGGATTGCTATGTCTCCGAAAGAGAATCAAGCATGTGTACAGGGACATAAACGCAGCAGTGGTAGGATTGGAGAGGTTCGGTGAGCAAATGAAGACCCTTTGAAGTCATATTGCATGGTACCCATTCCACGGGTTTCAACTACCCAGGTTTAAGGTATTCTTCCTTCAGCTAAAACATGCATGTGGAACCTAGAGTATGACCAACCATGTGATCGGGAGACGTGTTCAAATATGTCTCAGTTTTCGTACCCTGGTACTCGGGTGCAACATTCCAGACGCTTTACTAACACTCTCCCGACTTGGAGAGTCAGTCCCTTTAACCTCCTGTTTGGCCCAGTTTGCAATTTCTGCGGAAGATGAACAGGAATAGCGAGAACCAATGAGAGACTAGCTGGAGGTGTCTGGACGGGCAAATTTAACTCTCATTTCCCACCAGGAAGAGGAAATAACCAAAGGCTCAGCGTGCCGTGCCGGAACCAGATTAGGGCCTGAAGCCATCCTGCGGTGTGCGGCCAGCTCACAAGAAAACGAGTTGAAGAAAGGAGCTCAGGGGCACTGTAATTCACAAACCTGCAGAGTTATAAATGACAACTATCGTCCAAAAATATACTGAAGTAAGGGTGCCAAGAGGACTTGAAAGCGGGGCAGAATTGCAGGAAACCGATTTCAGGAGGTAGACTGGAATTGCATTGAAAGCATAGGAAAAGAGGCAGAACGTCCACAATGATGCACTTGGCCAAAAAGGGCGTATGCGTTTTTTCCTGAATATATTCAGGAAAAAACGCATACGCCCTTTTTGGCCAACCAAGCAAGCTTGCAAAGGAAATCTGCACTACAATGAAGTCTCACTTCCCCCCGGTCAAAAGGGCCATCTGAAAAAAGTGTAAAATCCAGAAAGGCAGGACAGGCCATGGAGAACTGGGAGCCTTGTTATGCTGATGGGCGGGATGTAAATTGCCAACAGACACTCGGGAGAAGTGTATGGTGTTTCCTGAAACGTCTAAAAAACAAAGCAACAGAGCCTAGGGCACTTCCACTTATGGTCCTATAGCTTACGGAAATTAAAATCAAAATGATACAGCCACTCCAATGTTTGGGATGCCTCTGTTTACAAGAACCTCATTTACCGTACAAGTTCAATATCACAGAAAGTGAAAAATGGATAAAGAACTTGTGGTACTTACGTACAATGCAGTATCACTCAGCAGTGAAATCTATGTCATCAGGCCCGTAGCAGCACAATGAGTGGATTCAGGTACGATGATTCTAACTGAAATAAGTCACACAGAAAAAGAAACATCATAAGATATCAGTAATACACGGAATGTAAAGTTGGCTCTACAGGAACTGAATTACAGAACAGAACAGGGTCTCAAATTTAGAAAACCAACTTATGCTTGTTTAAGGGTAAAGGTGAGTTGGGGTGCTGCATAAAACCAGAGATTGAAATGAGCACAGATAAAGTTCCTTAAGCCAAATATGGAATAGACAAGAGCTACTCCTTGCTCAACGAAATGGACTCAACACCGCATATTAAACGCCTAAGAATGTACCTGACTCTTAAGTATCTTAAAACCTATGGATTGCTATGTCTCCGAAAGAGAATCAAGCATGTGTACAGGGACATAAACGCAGCAGTGATAGGATTGGAGAGGTTCGGTGAGCAAATGAAGACCCTTTGAAGTCATATTGCATGGTAAACATTCCACGGGTTTCAACTACCCAGGTTTAAGGTATTCTTCCTTCAGCTAAAACATGCATGTGGAACCTAGAGTATGACCAACCATGTGATCGGGAGACGTGTTCAAATATGTCTCAGTTTTCGTACCCTGGTACTCGGGTGCAACATTCCAGACGCTTTACTAACACTCTCCCGACTTGGAGAGTCAGTCCCTTTAACCTCCTGTTTGGCCCAGTTTGCAATTTCTGCGGAAGATGAACAGGAATAGCGAGAACCAATGAGAGACTAGCTGGAGGTGTCTGGACGGGCAAATTTAACTCTCATTTCCCACCAGGAAGAGGAAATAACCAAAGGCTCAGCGTGCCGTGCCGGAACCAGATTAGGGCCTGAAGCCATCCTGCGGTGTTGCGGCCAGCTCACAAGAAAAGGAGTTGAAGAAAGGAGCTCAGGGGCACTGTAATTCACAAACCTGCAGAGTTATAAATGACAACTATCGTCCAAAAATATACTGAAGTAAGGCTGCCAAGAGGACTTGAAAGCGGGGCAGAATTGCAGGAAACCGATTTCAGGAGGTAGACTGGAATTGCATTGAAAGCATAGGAAAAGAGGCAGAACGTCCACAATGATGCACTTGGCCAAAAAGGGCGTATGCGTTTTTTCCTGAATATATTCAGGAGAAAACGCATACGCCCTTTTTGGCCAACCAAGCAAGCTTGCAAAGGAAATCTGCACTACAATGAAGTCTCACTTCCCCCCGGTCAAAAGGGCCATCTGAAAAAAGTGTAAAATCCAGAAAGGCAGGACAGGCCATGGAGAACTGGGAGCCTTGTTATACTGATGGGCGGGATGTACATTGCCAACAGACACTCGGGAGAAGTGTATGGTGTTTCCTGAAACGTCTAAAAAACAAAGCAACAGAGCCTAGGGCACTTCCACTTATGGTCCTATAGCTTAGGGAAATTAAAATCCAAAAGATACAGCCACCCCAATGTTTGGGACGCCTCTGTTTACAAGAACCTCGTTTACCGTACAAGTTCAATATCACAGAAAGTGAAAAATGGATAAAGAACTTGTGGTACTTACGTACAATGCAGTATCACTCAGCAGTGAAATCTATGTCATCAGGCCCGTAGCAGCACAATGAGTGGATTCAGGTACGATGATTCTAACTGAAATAAGTCACACAGAAAAAGAAACATCATAAGATATCAGTAATACACGGAATGTAAACTTGGCTACACAGGAACTGAATTACAGAACAGAACAGGGTCTCAAATTTAGAAAACCAACTTATGCTTGTTTAAGGGTAAAGGTGAGTTGGGGTGCTGCATAAAACCAGAGATTGAAATGAGCACAGATAAAGTTCCTTAAGCCAAATATGGAATAGACAAGAGCTACTCCTTGCTCAACGAAATGGACTCAACACCGCATATTAAACGCCTAAGAATGTACCTGACTCTTAAGTATCTTAAAACCTATGGATTGCTATGTCTCCGAAAGAGAATCAAGCATGTGTACAGGGACATAAACGCAGCAGTGATAGGATTGGAGAGGTTCGGTGAGCAAATGAAGACCCTTTGAAGTCATATTGCATGGTACCCATTCCACGGGTTTCAACTACCCACGTTTAAGGTATTCTTCCTTCAGCTAAAACATGCATGTGGAACCTAGAGTATGATCAACCATGTGATCGGGAGATGTGTTCAAATATGTCTCAGTTTTCGTACCCTGGTACTCGGGTGCAACATTCCAGACGCTTTACTAACATTCTCCCGACTTGGAGAGTCAGTCCCTTTAACCTCCTGTTTGGCCCAGTTTGCAATTTCTGCGGAAGATGAACAGGAATAGCGAGAACCAATGAGAGACTAGCTGGAGGTGTCTGGACGGGCAAATTTAACTCTCATTTCCCAACAGGAAGAGGAAATAACCAAAGGCTCAGCGTGCCGTGCCGGAACCAGATTAGGGCCTGAAGCCATCCTGCGGTGTTGCGGCCAGCTCACAAGAAAACGAGTTGAAGAAAGGAGCTCAGGGGCACTGTAATTCACAAACCTGCAGAGTTATAAATGACAACTATCGTCCAAAAATATACTGAAGTAAGGCTGCCAAGAGGACTTGAAAGCGGGGCAGAATTGCAGGAAACCGATTTCAGGAGGTAGACTGGAATTGCATCGAAAGCATAGGAAAAGAGGCAGAACGTCCACAATGATGCACTTGGCCAAAAAGGGCGTATGCGTTTTTTCCTGAATATATTCAGGAAAAAACGCATACGCCCTTTTTGGCCAACCAAGCAAGCTTGCAAAGGAAATCTGCACTACAATGAAGTCTCACTTCCCCCCGGTCAAAAGGGCCATCTGAAAAAAGTGTAAAATCCAGAAAGGCAGGACAGGCCATGGAGAACTGGGAGCCTTGTTATGCTGATGGGCGGGATGTAAATTGCCAACAGACACTCGGGAGAAGTGTATGGTGTTTCCTGAAACGTCTAAAAAACAAAGCAACAGAGCCTAGGGCACTTCCACTTATGGTCCTATAGCTTACGGAAATTAAAATCAAAATGATACAGCCACTCCAATGTTTGGGATGCCTCTGTTTACAAGAACCTCATTTACCGTACAAGTTCAATATCACAGAAAGTGAAAAATGGATAAAGAACTTGTGGTACTTACGTACAATGCAGTATCACTCAGCAGTGAAATCTATGTCATCAGGCCCGTAGCAGCACAATGAGTGGATTCAGGTACGATGATTCTAACTGAAATAAGTCACACAGAAAAAGAAACATCATAAGATATCAGTAATACACGGAATGTAAAGTTGGCTCTACAGGAACTGAATTACAGAACAGAACAGGGTCTCAAATTTAGAAAACCAACTTATGCTTGTTTAAGGGTAAAGGTGAGTTGGGGTGCTGCATAAAACCAGAGATTGAAATGAGCACAGATAAAGTTCCTTAAGCCAAATATGGAATAGACAAGAGCTACTCCTTGCTCAACGAAATGGACTCAACACCGCATATTAAACGCCTAAGAATGTACCTGACTCTTAAGTATCTTAAAACCTATGGATTGCTATGTCTCCGAAAGAGAATCAAGCATGTGTACAGGGACATAAACGCAGCAGTGATAGGATTGGAGAGGTTCGGTGAGCAAATGAAGACCCTTTGAAGTCATATTGCATGGTAAACATTCCACGGGTTTCAACTACCCAGGTTTAAGGTATTCTTCCTTCAGCTAAAACATGCATGTGGAACCTAGAGTATGACCAACCATGTGATCGGGAGACGTGTTCAAATATGTCTCAGTTTTCGTACCCTGGTACTCGGGTGCAACATTCCAGACGCTTTACTAACACTCTCCCGACTTGGAGAGTCAGTCCCTTTAACCTCCTGTTTGGCCCAGTTTGCAATTTCTGCGGAAGATGAACAGGAATAGCGAGAACCAATGAGAGACTAGCTGGAGGTGTCTGGACGGGCAAATTTAACTCTCATTTCCCACCAGGAAGAGGAAATAACCAAAGGCTCAGCGTGCCGTGCCGGAACCAGATTAGGGCCTGAAGCCATCCTGCGGTGTTGCGGCCAGCTCACAAGAAAACGAGTTGAAGAAAGGAGCTCAGGGGCACTGTAATTCACAAACCTGCAGAGTTATAAATGACAACTATCGTCCAAAAATATACTGAAGTAAGGCTGCCAAGAGGACTTGAAAGCGGGGCAGAATTGCAGGAAACCGATTTCAGGAGGTAGACTGGAATTGCATTGAAAGCATAGGAAAAGAGGCAGAACGTCCACAATGATGCACTTGGCCAAAAAGGGCGTATGCGTTTTTTCCTGAATATATTCAGGAGAAAACGCATACGCCCTTTTTGGCCAACCAAGCAAGCTTGCAAAGGAAATCTGCACTACAATGAAGTCTCACTTCCCCCCGGTCAAAAGGGCCATCTGAAAAAAGTGTAAAATCCAGAAAGGCAGGACAGGCCATGGAGAACTGGGAGCCTTGTTATACTGATGGGCGGGATGTACATTGCCAACAGACACTCGGGAGAAGTGTATGGTGTTTCCTGAAACGTCTAAAAAACAAAGCAACAGAGCCTAGGGCACTTCCACTTATGGTCCTATAGCTTAGGGAAATTAAAATCCAAAAGATACAGCCACCCCAATGTTTGGGACGCCTCTGTTTACAAGAACCTCGTTTACCGTACAAGTTCAATATCACAGAAAGTGAAAAATGGATAAAGAACTTGTGGTACTTACGTACAATGCAGTATCACTCAGCAGTGAAATCTATGTCATCAGGCCCGTAGCAGCACAATGAGTGGATTCAGGTACGATGATTCTAACTGAAATAAGTCACACAGAAAAAGAAACATCATAAGATATCAGTAATACACGGAATGTAAACTTGGCTACACAGGAACTGAATTACAGAACAGAACAGGGTCTCAAATTTAGAAAACCAACTTATGCTTGTTTAAGGGTAAAGGTGAGTTGGGGTGCTGCATAAAACCAGAGATTGAAATGAGCACAGATAAAGTTCCTTAAGCCAAATATGGAATAGACAAGAGCTACTCCTTGCTCAACGAAATGGACTCAACACCGCATATTAAACGCCTAAGAATGTACCTGACTCTTAAGTATCTTAAAACCTATGGATTGCTATGTCTCCGAAAGAGAATCAAGCATGTGTACAGGGACATAAACGCAGCAGTGATAGGATTGGAGAGGTTCGGTGAGCAAATGAAGACCCTTTGAAGTCATATTGCATGGTACCCATTCCACGGGTTTCAACTACCCACGTTTAAGGTATTCTTCCTTCAGCTAAAACATGCATGTGGAACCTAGAGTATGATCAACCATGTGATCGGGAGATGTGTTCAAATATGTCTCAGTTTTCGTACCCTGGTACTCGGGTGCAACATTCCAGACGCTTTACTAACATTCTCCCGACTTGGAGAGTCAGTCCCTTTAACCTCCTGTTTGGCCCAGTTTGCAATTTCTGCGGAAGATGAACAGGAATAGCGAGAACCAATGAGAGACTAGCTGGAGGTGTCTGGACGGGCAAATTTAACTCTCATTTCCCAACAGGAAGAGGAAATAACCAAAGGCTCAGCGTGCCGTGCCGGAACCAGATTAGGGCCTGAAGCCATCCTGCGGTGTTGCGGCCAGCTCACAAGAAAACGAGTTGAAGAAAGGAGCTCAGGGGCACTGTAATTCACAAACCTGCAGAGTTATAAATGACAACTATCGTCCAAAAATATACTGAAGTAAGGCTGCCAAGAGGACTTGAAAGCGGGGCAGAATTGCAGGAAACCGATTTCAGGAGGTAGACTGGAATTGCATTGAAAGCATAGGAAAAGAGGCAGAACGTCCACAATGATGCACTTGGCCAAAAAGGGCGTATGCGTTTTTTCCTGAATATATTCAGGAGAAAACGCATACGCCCTTTTTGGCCAACCAAGCAAGCTTGCAAAGGAAATCTGCACTACAATGAAGTCTCACTTCCCCCGGTCAAAAGGGCCATCTGAAAAAAGTGTAAAATCCAGAAAGGCAGGACAGGCCATGGAGAACTGGGAGCCTTGTTATGCTGATGGGCGGGATGTAAATTGCCAACAGACACTCGGGAGAAGTGTATGGTGTTTCCTGAAACGTCTAAAAAACAAAGCAACAGAGCCTAGGGCACTTCCACTTATGGTCCTATAGCTTAGGGAAATTAAAATCCAAAAGATACAGCCACTCCAATGTTTGGGACGCCTCTGTTTACAAGAACCTCGTTTACTGTACAAGTTCAATATCACAGAAAGTGAAAAATGGATAAAGAACTTGTGGTACTTACGTACAATGCAGTATCACTCAGCAGTGAAATCTATGTCATCAGGCCCGTAGCAGCACAATGAGTGGATTCAGGTACGATGATTCTAACTGAAATAAGTCACACAGAAAAAGAAACATCATAAGATATCAGTAATACACGGAATGTAAACTTGGCTACACAGGAACTGAATTACAGAACAGAACAGGGTCTCAAATTTAGAAAACCAACTTATGCTTGTTTAAGGGGAAAGGTGAGTTGGGGTGCTGCATAAAACCAGAGATTGAAATGAGCACAGATAAAGTTCCTTAAGCCAAATATGGAATAGACAAGAGCTACTCCTTGCTCAACGAAATGGACTCAACACCGCATATTAAACGCCTAAGAATGTACCTGACTCTTAAGTATCTTAAAACCTATGGATTGCTATGTCTCCGAAAGAGAATCAAGCATGTGTACAGGGACATAAACGCAGCAGTGATAGGATTGGAGAGGTTCGGTGAGCAAATGAAGACCCTTTGAAGTCATATTGCATGGTACCCATTCCACGGGTTTCAACTACCCAGGTTTAAGGTATTCTTCCTTCAGCTAAAACATGCATGTGGAACCTAGAGTATGATCAACCATGTGATCGGGAGACGTGTTCAAATATGTCTCAGTTTTCGTAACCTGGTACTCAGGTGCAACATTCCAGACGCTTTATTAACACTCTCCCGACTTGGAGAGTCAGTCCCTTTAACCTCCTGTTTGGCCCAGTTTGCAATTTCTGCGGAAGATGAACAGGAATAGCGAGAACCAATGAGAGACTAGCTGGAGGTGTCTGGACGGGCAAATTTAACTCTCATTTCCCACCAGGAAGAGGAAATAACCAAAGGCTCAGCGTGCCGTGCCGGAACCAGATTAGGGCCTGAAGCCATCCTGCGGTGTTGCGGCCAGCTCACAAGAAAACGAGTTGAAGAAAGGAGCTCAGGGGCACTGTAATTCACAAACCTGCAGAGTTATAAATGACAACTATCGTCCAAAAATATACTGAAGTAAGGCTGCCAAGAGGACTTGAAAGCGGGGCAGAATTGCAGGAAACCGATTTCAGGAGGTAGACTGGAATTGCATTGAAAGCATAGGAAAAGAGGCAGAACGTCCACAATGATGCACTTGGCCAAAAAGGGCGTATGCGTTTTTTCCTGAATATATTCAGGAGAAAACGCATACGCCCTTTTTGGCCAACCAAGCAAGCTTGCAAAGGAAATCTGCACTACAATGAAGTCTCACTTCCCCCCGGTCAAAAGGGCCATCTGAAAAAAGTGTAAAATCCAGAAAGGCAGGACAGGCCATGGAGAACTGGGAGCCTTGTTATGCTGATGGGCGGGATGTAAATTGCCAACAGACACTCGGGAGAAGTGTATGGTGTTTCCTGAAACGTCTAAAAAACAAAGCAACAGAGCCTAGGGCACTTCCACTTATGGTCCTATAGCTTAGGGAAATTAAAATCAAAAAGATACAGCCACCCCAATGTTTGGGACGCCTCTGTTTACAAGAACCTCGTTTACCGTACAAGTTCAATATCACAGAAAGTGAAAAATGGATAAAGAACTTGTGGTACTTACGTACAATGCAGTATCACTCAGCAGTGAAATCTATGTCATCAGGCCCGTAGCAGCACAATGAGTGGATTCAGGTACGATGATTCTAACTGAAATAAGTCACACAGAAAAAGAAACATCATAAGATATCAGTAATACACGGAATGTAAACTTGGCTACACAGGAACTGAATTACAGAACAGAACAGGGTCTCAAATTTAGAAAACCAACTTATGCTTGTTTAAGGGTAAAGGTGAGTTGGGGTGCTGCATAAAACCAGAGATTGAAATGAGCACAGATAAAGTTCCTTAAGCCAAATATGGAATAGACAAGAGCTACTCCTTGCTCAACGAAATGGACTCAACACCCCATATTAAACGCCTAAGAATGTACCTGACTCTTAAGTATCTTAAAACCTATGGATTGCTATGTCTCCGAAAGAGAATCAAGCATGTGTACAGGGACATAAACGCAGCAGTGATAGGATTGGAGAGGTTCGGTGAGCAAATGAAGACCCTTTGAAGTCATATTGCATGGTACCCATTCCACGGGTTTCAACTACCCAGGTTTAAGGTATTCTTCCTTCAGCTAAAACATGCATGTGGAACCTAGAGTATGATCAACCATGTGATCGGGAGACGTGTTCAAATATGTCTCAGTTTTCGTACCCTGGTACTCGGGTGCAACATTCCAGACGCTTTACTAACACTCTCCCGACTTGGAGAGTCAGTCCCTTTAACCTCCTGTTTGGCCCAGTTTGCAATTTCTGCGGAAGATGAACAGGAATAGCGAGAACCAATGAGAGACTAGCTGGAGGTGTCTGGACGGGCAAATTTAACTCTCATTTCCCACCAGGAAGAGGAAATAACCAAAGGCTCAGCGTGCCGTGCCGGAACAAGATTAGGGCCTGAAGCCATCCTGCGGTGTTGCGGCCAGCTCACAAGAAAACGAGTTGAAGAAAGGAGCTCAGGGGCACTGTAATTCACAAACCTGCAGAGTTATAAATGACAACTATCGTCCAAAAATATACTGAAGTAAGGCTGCCAAGAGGACTTGAAAGCGGGGCAGAATTGCAGGAAACCGATTTCAGGAGGTAGACTGGAATTGCATTGAAAGCATAGGAAAAGAGGCAGAACGTCCACAATGATGCACTTGGCCAAAAAGGGCGTATGCGTTTTTTCCTGAATATATTCAGGAGAAAACGCATACGCCCTTTTTGGCCAACCAAGCAAGCTTGCAAAGGAAATCTGCACTACAATGAAGTCTCACTTCCCCCCGGTCAAAAGGGCCATCTGAAAAAAGTGTAAAATCCAGAAAGGCAGGACAGGCCATGGAGAACTGGGAGCCTTGTTATACTGATGGGCGGGATGTACATTGCCAACAGACACTCGGGAGAAGTGTATGGTGTTTCCTGAAACGTCTAAAAAACAAAGCAACAGAGCCTAGGGCACTTCCACTTATGGTCCTATAGCTTAGGGAAATTAAAATCAAAAAGATACAGCCACCCCAATGTTTGGGACGCCTCTGTTTACAAGAACCTCGTTTACCGTACAAGTTCAATATCACAGAAAGTGAAAAATGGATAAAGAACTTGTGGTACTTACGTACAATGCAGTATCACTCAGCAGTGAAATCTATGTCATCAGGCCCGTAGCAGCACAATGAGTGGATTCAGGTACGATGATTCTAACTGAAATAAGTCACACAGAAAAAGAAACATCATAAGATATCAGTAATACACGGAATGTAAACTTGGCTACACAGGAACTGAATTACAGAACAGAACAGGGTCTCAAATTTAGAAAACCAACTTATGCTTGTTTAAGGGGAAAGGTGAGTTGGGGTGCTGCATAAAACCAGAGATTGAAATGAGCACAGATAAAGTTCCTTAAGCCAAATATGGAATAGACAAGAGCTACTCCTTGCTCAACGAAATGGACTCAACACCGCATATTAAACGCCTAAGAATGTACCTGACTCTTAAGTATCTTAAAACCTATGGATTGCTATGTCTCCGAAAGAGAATCAAGCATGTGTACAGGGACATAAACGCAGCAGTGATAGGATTGGAGAGGTTCGGTGAGCAAATGAAGACCCTTTGAAGTCATATTGCATGGTACCCATTCCACGGGTTTCAACTACCCAGGTTTAAGGTATTCTTCCTTCAGCTAAAACATGCATGTGGAACCTAGAGTATGATCAACCATGTGATCGGGAGACGTGTTCAAATATGTCTCAGTTTTCGTACCCTGGTACTCGGGTGCAACATTCCAGACGCTTTACTAACACTCTCCCGACTTGGAGAGTCAGTCCCTTTAACCTCCTGTTTGGCCCAGTTTGCAATTTCTGCGGAAGATGAACAGGAATAGCGAGAACCAATGAGAGACTAGCTGGAGGTGTCTGGACGGGCAAATTTAACTCTCACTTCCCACCAGGAAGAGGAAATAACCAAAGGCTCAGCGTGCCGTGCCGGAACCAGATTAGGGCCTGAAGCCATCCTGCGGTGTTGCGGTCAGCTCACAAGAAAACGAGTTGAAGAAAGGAGCTCAGGGGCACTGTAATTCACAAACCTGCAGAGTTATAAATGACAACTATCGTCCAAAAATATACTGAAGTAAGGCTGCCAAGAGGACTTGAAAGCGGGGCAGAATTGCAGGAAACCGATTTCAGGAGGTAGACTGGAATTGCATTGAAAGCATAGGAAAAGAGGCAGAACGTCCACAATGATGCACTTGGCCAAAAAGGGCGTATGCGTTTTTTCCTGAATATATTCAGGAAAAAACGCATACGCACTTTTTGGCCAACCAAGCAAGCTTGCAAAGGAAATCTGCACTACAATGAAGTCTCACTTCCCCCTGGTCAAAAGGGCCATCTGAAAAAAGTGTAAAATCCAGAAAGGCAGGACAGGCCATGGAGAACTGGGAGCCTTGTTATACTGATGGGCGGGATGTACACTGTCAACAGACACTCGGGAGAAGTGTATGGTGTTTCCTGAAACATCTAAAAAACAAAGCAACAGAGCCTAGGGCACTTCCACTTATGGTCCTATAGCTTAGGGAAATTAAAATCAAAAAGATACAGCCACCCCAATGTTTGGGACGCCTCTGTTTACAAGAACCTCGTTTACCGTACAAGTTCAATATCACAGAAAGTGAAAAATGGATAAAGAACTTGTGGTACTTACGTACAATGCAGTATCACTCAGCAGTGAAATCTATGTCATCAGGCCCGTAGCAGCACAATGAGTGGATTCAGGTACGATGATTCTAACTGAAATAAGTCACACAGAAAAAGAAACATCATAAGATATCAGTAATACACGGAATGTAAACTTGGCTACACAGGAACTGAATTACAGAACAGAACAGGGTCTCAAATTTAGAAAACCAACTTATGCTTGTTTAAGGGTAAAGGTGAGTTGGGGTGCTGCATAAAACCAGAGATTGAAATGAGCACAGATAAAGTTCCTTAAGCCAAATATGGAATAGACAAGAGCTACTCCTTGCTCAACGAAATGGACTCAACACCCCATATTAAACGCCTAAGAATGTACCTGACTCTTAAGTATCTTAAAACCTATGGATTGCTATGTCTCCGAAAGAGAATCAAGCATGTGTACAGGGACATAAACGCAGCAGTGATAGGATTGGAGAGGTTCGGTGAGCAAATGAAGACCCTTTGAAGTCATATTGCATGGTACCCATTCCACGGGTTTCAACTACCCAGGTTTAAGGTATTCTTCCTTCAGCTAAAACATGCATGTGGAACCTAGAGTATGATCAACCATGTGATCGGGAGACGTGTTCAAATATGTCTCAGTTTTCGTACCCTGGTACTCGGGTGCAACATTCCAGACGCTTTACTAACACTCTCCCGACTTGGAGAGTCAGTCCCTTTAACCTCCTGTTTGGCCCAGTTTGCAATTTCTGTGGAAGATGAACAGGAATAGCGAGAACCAATGAGAGACTAGCTGGAGGTGTCTGGACGGGCAAATTTAACTCTCATTTCCCACCAGGAAGAGGAAATAACCAAAGGCTCAGCGTGCCATGCCGGAACCAGATTAGGGCCTGAAGCCATCCTGCGGTGTTGCGGCCAGCTCACAAGAAAACGAGTTGAAGAAAGGAGCTCAGGGGCACTGTAATTCACAAACCTGCAGAGTTATAAATGACAACTATCGTCCAAAAATATACTGAAGTAAGGCTGCCAAGAGGACTTGAAAGCGGGGCAGAATTGCAGGAAACCGATTTCAGGAGGTAGACTGGAATTGCATTGAAAGCATAGGAAAAGAGGCAGAACGTCCACAATGATGCACTTGGCCAAAAAGGGCGTATGCGTTTTTTCCTGAATATATTCAGGAAAAAACGCATACGCCCTTTTTGGCCAACCAAGCAAGCTTGCAAAGGAAATCTGCACTACAATGAAGTCTCACTTCCCCCCGGTCAAAAGGGCCATCTGAAAAAAGTGTAAAATCCAGAAAGGCAGGACAGGCCATGGAGAACTGGGAGCCTTGTTATACTGATGGGCGGGATGTACATTGCCAACAGACACTCGGGAGAAGTGTATGGTGTTTCCTGAAACATCTAAAAAACAAAGCAACAGAGCCTAGGGCACTTCCACTTATGGTCCTATAGCTTAGGGAAATTAAAATCAAAAAGATACAGCCACCCCAATGTTTGGGACGCCTCTGTTTACAAGAACCTCGTTTACCGTACAAGTTCAATATCACAGAAAGTGAAAAATGGATAAAGAACTTGTGGTACTTACGTACAATGCAGTATCACTCAGCAGTGAAATCTATGTCATCAGGCCCGTAGCAGCACAATGAGTGGATTCAGGTACGATGATTCTAACTGAAATAAGTCACACAGAAAAAGAAACATCATAAGATATCAGTAATACACGGAATGTAAACTTGGCTACACAGGAACTGAATTACAGAACAGAACAGGGTCTCAAATTTAGAAAACCAACTTATGCTTGTTTAAGGGGAAAGGTGAGTTGGGGTGCTGCATAAAACCAGAGATTGAAATGAGCACAGATAAAGTTCCTTAAGCCAAATATGGAATAGACAAGAGCTACTCCTTGCTCAACGAAATGGACTCAACACCGCATATTAAACGCCTAAGAATGTACCTGACTCTTAAGTATCTTAAAACCTATGGATTGCTATGTCTCCGAAAGAGAATCAAGCATGTGTACAGGGACATAAACGCAGCAGTGATAGGATTGGAGAGGTTCGGTGAGCAAATGAAGACCCTTTGAAGTCATATTGCATGGTACCCATTCCACGGGTTTCAACTACCCAGGTTTAAGGTATTCTTCCTTCAGCTAAAACATGCATGTGGAACCTAGAGTATGATCAACCATGTGATCGGGAGACGTGTTCAAATATGTCTCAGTTTTCGTACCCTGGTACTCGGGTGCAACATTCCAGACGCTTTACTAACACTCTCCCGACTTGGAGAGTCAGTCCCTTTAACCTCCTGTTTGGCCCAGTTTGCAATTTCTGCGGAAGATGAACAGGAATAGCGAGAACCAATGAGAGACTAGCTGGAGGTGTCTGGACGGGCAAATTTAACTCTCATTTCCCACCAGGAAGAGGAAATAACCAAAGGCTCAGCGTGCCGTGCCGGAACCAGATTAGGGCCTGAAGCCATCCTGCGGTGTTGCGGCCAGCTCACAAGAAAACGAGTTGAAGAAAGGAGCTCAGGGGCACTGTAATTCACAAACCTGCAGAGTTATAAATGACAACTATCGTCCAAAAATATACTGAAGTAAGGCTGCCAAGAGGACTTGAAAGCGGGGCAGAATTGCAGGAAACCGATTTCAGGAGGTAGACTGGAATTGCATTGAAAGCATAGGAAAAGAGGCAGAACGTCCACAATGATGCACTTGGCCAAAAAGGGCGTATGCGTTTTTTCCTGAATATATTCAGGAAAAAACGCATACGCACTTTTTGGCCAACCAAGCAAGCTTGCAAAGGAAATCTGCACTACAATGAAGTCTCACTTCCCCCTGGTCAAAAGGGCCATCTGAAAAAAGTGTAAAATCCAGAAAGGCAGGACAGGCCATGGAGAACTGGGAGCCTTGTTATACTGATGGGCGGGATGTACACTGTCAACAGACACTCGGGAGAAGTGTATGGTGTTTCCTGAAACATCTAAAAAACAAAGCAACAGAGCCTAGGGCACTTCCACTTATGGTCCTATAGCTTAGGGAAATTAAAATCAAAAAGATACAGCCACCCCAATGTTTGGGACGCCTCTGTTTACAAGAACCTCGTTTACCGTACAAGTTCAATATCACAGAAAGTGAAAAATGGATAAAGAACTTGTGGTACTTACGTACAATGCAGTATCACTCAGCAGTGAAATCTATGTCATCAGGCCCGTAGCAGCACAATGAGTGGATTCAGGTACGATGATTCTAACTGAAATAAGTCACACAGAAAAAGAAACATCATAAGATATCAGTAATACACGGAATGTAAACTTGGCTACACAGGAACTGAATTACAGAACAGAACAGGGTCTCAAATTTAGAAAACCAACTTATGCTTGTTTAAGGGTAAAGGTGAGTTGGGGTGCTGCATAAAACCAGAGATTGAAATGAGCACAGATAAAGTTCCTTAAGCCAAATATGGAATAGACAAGAGCTACTCCTTGCTCAACGAAATGGACTCAACACCGCATATTAAACGCCTAAGAATGTACCTGACTCTTAAGTATCTTAAAACCTATGGATTGCTATGTCTCCGAAAGAGAATCAAGCATGTGTACAGGGACATAAACGCAGCAGTGATAGGATTGGAGAGGTTCGGTGAGCAAATGAAGACCCTTTGAAGTCATATTGCATGGTACCCATTCCACGGGTCTCAACTCTCCAGGTTTAAGGTATTCTTCCTTCAGCTAAAACATGCATGTGGAACCTAGAGTATGATCAACCATGTGATCGGGAGACGTGTTCAAATATGTCTCAGTTTTCGTACCCTGGTACTCGGGTGCAACATTCCAGACGCTTTACTAACACTCTCCCGACTTGGAGAGTCAGTCCCTTTAACCTCCTGTTTGGCCCAGTTTGCAATTTCTGCGGAAGATGAACAGGAATAGCGAGAACCAATGAGAGACTAGCTGGAGGTGTCTGGACGGGCAAATTTAACTCTCATTTCCCACCAGGAAGAGGAAATAACCAAAGGCTCAGCGTGCCGTGCCGGAACCAGATTAGGGCCTGAAGCCATCCTGCGGTGTTGCGGCCAGCTCACAAGAAAACGAGTTGAAGAAAGGAGCTCAGGGGCACTGTAATTCACAAACCTGCAGAGTTATAAATGACAACTATCGTCCAAAAATATACTGAAGTAAGGCTGCCAAGAGGACTTGAAAGCGGGGCAGAATTGCAGGAAACCGATTTCAGGAGGTAGACTGGAATTGCATTGAAAGCATAGGAAAAGAGGCAGAACGTCCACAATGATGCACTTGGCCAAAAAGGGCGTATGCGTTTTTTCCTGAATATATTCAGGAAAAAACGCATACGCCCTTTTTGGCCAACCAAGCAAGCTTGCAAAGGAAATCTGCACTACAATGAAGTCTCACTTCCCCCCGGTCAAAAGGGCCATCTGAAAAAAGTGTAAAATCCAGAAAGGCAGGACAGGCCATGGAGAACTGGGAGCCTTGTTATGCTGATGGGCGGGCTGTAAATTGCCAACAGACACTCGGGAGAAGTGTATGGTGTTTCCTGAAACGTCTAAAAAACAAAGCAACAGAGCCTAGGGCACTTCCACTTATGGTCCTATAGCTTAGGGAAATTAAAATCAAAAAGATACAGCCACCCCAATGTTTGGGACGCCTCTGTTTACAAGAACCTCGTTTACCGTACAAGTTCAATATCACAGAAAGTGAAAAATGGATAAAGAACTTGTGGTACTTACGTACAATGCAGTATCACTCAGCAGTGAAATCTATGTCATCAGGCCCGTAGCAGCACAATGAGTGGATTCAGGTACGATGATTCTAACTGAAATAAGTCACACAGAAAAAGAAACATCATAAGATATCAGTAATACACGGAATGTACACTTGGCTACACAGGAACTGAATTACAGAACAGAACAGGGTCTCAAATTTAGAAAACCAACTTATGCTTGTTTAAGGGTAAAGGTGAGTTGGGGTGCTGCATAAAACCAGAGATTGAAATGAGCACAGATAAAGTTCCTTAAGCCAAATATGGAATAGACAAGAGCTACTCCTTGCTCAATGAAATGGACTCAACACCGCATATTAAACGCCTCAGAATGTACCTGACTCTTAAGTATCTTAAAACCTATGGATTGCTATGTCTCCGAAAGAGAATCAAGCATGTGTACAGGGACATAAACGCAGCAGTGATAGGATTGGAGAGGTTCGGTGAGCAAATGAAGACCCTTTGAAGTCATATTGCATGGTACCCATTCCACGGGTTTCAACTACCCAGGTTTAAGGTATTCTTCCTTCAGCTAAAACATGCATGTGGAACCTAGAGTATGATCAACCATGTGATCGGGAGACGTGTTCAAATATGTCTCAGTTTTCGTACCCTGGTACTCGGGTGCAACATTCCAGACGCTTTACTAACACTCTCCCGACTTGGAGAGTCAGTCCCTTTAACCTCCTGTTTGGCCCAGTTTGCAATTTCTGCGGAAGATGAACAGGAATAGCGAGAACCAATGAGAGACTAGCTGGAGGTGTCTGGACGGGCAAATTTAACTCTCATTTCCCACCAGGAAGAGGAAATAACCAAAGGCTCAGCGTGCCGTGCCGGAACCAGATTAGGGCCTGAAGCCATCCTGCGGTGTTGCGGCCAGCTCACAAGAAAACGAGTTGAAGAAAGGAGCTCAGGGGCACTGTAATTCACAAACCTGCAGAGTTATAAATGACAACTATCGTCCAAAAATATACTGAAGTAAGGCTGCCAAGAGGACTTGAAAGCGGGGCAGAATTGCAGGAAACCGATTTCAGGAGGTAGACTGGAATTGCATTGAAAGCATAGGAAAAGAGGCAGAACGTCCACAATGATGCACTTGGCCAAAAAGGGCGTATGCGTTTTTTCCTGAATATATTCAGGAAAAAACGCATACGCCCTTTTTGGCCAACCAAGCAAGCTTGCAAAGGAAATCTGCACTACAATGAAGTCTCACTTCCCCCCGGTCAAAAGGGCCATCTGAAAAAAGTGTAAAATCCAGAAAGGCAGGACAGGCCATGGAGAACTGGGAGCCTTGTTATGCTGATGGGCGGGATGTAAATTGCCAACAGACACTCGGGAGAAGTGTATGGTGTTTCCTGAAACGTCTAAAAAACAAAGCAACAGAGCCTAGGCCACTTCCACTTATGGTCCTATAGCTTAGGGAAATTAAAATCAAAAAGATACAGCCACCCTAATGTTTGGGACGCCTCTGTTTACAAGAACCTCGTTTACCGTACAAGTTCAATATCACAGAAAGTGAAAAATGGATAAAGAACTTGTGGTACTTACGTACAATGCAGTATCACTCAGCAGTGAAATCTATGTCATCAGGCCCGTAGCAGCACAATGAGTGGATTCAGGTACGATGATTCTAACTGAAATAAGTCACACAGAAAAAGAAACATCATAAGATATCAGTAATACACGGAATGTAAACTTGGCTACACAGGAACTGAATTACAGAACAGAACAGGGTCTCAAATTTCGAAAACCAACTTATGCTTGTTTAAGGGTAAAGGTGAGTTGGGGTGCTGCATAAAACCAGAGATTGAAATGAGCACAGATAAAGTTCCTTAAGCCAAATATGGAATAGACAAGAGCTACTCCTTGCTCAACGAAATGGACTCAACACCGCATATTAAACGCCTAAGAATGTACCTGAATAGTAAGTATCTTAAAACCTATGGATTGCTATGTCTCCGAAAGAGAATCAAGCATGTGTACAGGGACATAAACGCAGCAGTGATAGGATTGGAGAGGTTCGGTGAGCAAATGAAGACCCTTTGAAGTCATATTGCATGGTACCCATTCCACGGGTTTCAACTACCCAGGTTTAAGGTATTCTTCCTTCAGCTAAAACATGCATGTGGAACCTAGAGTATGATCAACCATGTGATCGGGAGACGTGTTCAAATATGTCTCAGTTTTCGTACCCTGGTACTCGGGTGCAACATTCCAGACGCTTTACTAACACTCTCCCGACTTGGAGAGTCAGTCCCTTTAACCTCCTGTTTGGCCCAGTTTGCAATTTCTGCGGAAGATGAACAGGAATAGCGAGAACCAATGAGAGACTAGCTGGAGGTGTCTGGACGGGCAAATTTAACTCTCATTTCCCACCAGGAAGAGGAAATAACCAAAGGCTCAGCGTGCCGTGCCGGAACCAGATTAGGGCCTGAAGCCATCCTGCGGTGTTGCGGCCAGCTCACAAGAAAGCGAGTTGAAGAAAGGAGCTCAGGGGCACTGTAATTCACAAACCTGCAGAGTTATAAATGACAACTATCGTCCAAAAATATACTGAAGTAAGGCTGCCAAGAGGACTTGAAAGCGGGGCAGAATTGCAGGAAACCGATTTCAGGAGGTAGACTGGAATTGCATTGAAAGCATAGGAAAAGAGGCAGAACGTCCACAATGATGCACTTGGCCAAAAAGGGCGTATGCGTTTTTTCCTGAATATATTCAGGAAAAAACGCATACGCCCTTTTTGGCCAACCAAGCAAGCTTGCAAAGGAAATCTGCACTACAATGAAGTCTCACTTCCCCCCGGTCAAAAGGGCCATCTGAAAAAAGTGTAAAATCCAGAAAGGCAGGACAGGCCATGGAGAACTGGGAGCCTTGTTATGCTGATGGGCGGGCTGTAAATTTCCAACAGACACTCGGGAGAAGTGTATGGTGTTTCCTGAAACATCTAAAAAACAAAGCAACAGAGCCTAGGGCACTTCCACTTATGGTCCTATAGCTTAGGGAAATTAAAATCAAAAAGATACAGCCACCCCAATGTTTGGGACGCCTCTGTTTACAAGAACCTGGTTTACCGTACAAGTTCAATATCACAGAAAGTGAAAAATGGATAAAGAACTTGTGGTACTTACGTACAATGCAGTATCACTCAGCAGTGAAATCTATGTCATCAGGCCCGTAGCAGCACAATGAGTGGATTCAGGTACGATGATTCTAACTGAAATAAGTCACACAGAAAAAGAAACATCATAAGATATCACTAATACACGGAATGTAAACTTGGCTACACAGGAACTGAATTACAGAACAGAACAGGGTCTCAAATTTAGAAAACCAACTTATGCTTGTTTAAGGGTAAAGGTGAGTTGGGGTGCTGCATAAAACCAGAGATTGAAATGAGCACAGATAAAGTTCCTTAAGCCAAATATGGAATAGACAAGAGCTACTCCTTGCTCAACGAAATGGACTCAACACCGCATATTAAACGCCTAAGAGTGTACCTGACTCTTAAGTATCTTAAAACCTATGGATTGCTATGTCTCCGAAAGAGAATCAAGCATGTGTACAGGGACATAAACGCAGCAGTGATAGGATTGGAGAGGTTCGGTGAGCAAATGAAGACCCTTTGAAGTCATATTGCATGGTACCCATTCCACGGGTTTCAACTACCCAGGTTTAAGGTATTCTTCCTTCAGCTAAAACATGCATGTGGAACCTAGAGTATGATCAACCATGTGATCGGGAGACGTGTTCAAATATGTCTCAGTTTTCGTACCCTGGTACTCGGGTGCAACATTCCAGACGCTTTACTAACACTCTCCCGACTTGGAGAGTCAGTCCCTTTAACCTTCTGTTTGGCCCAGTTTGCAATTTCTGCGGAAGATGAACAGGAATAGCGAGAACCAATGAGAGACTAGCTGGAGGTGTCTGGACGGGCAAATTTAACTCTCATTTCCCACCAGGAAGAGGAAATAACCAAAGGCTCAGCGTGCCGTGCCGGAACCAGATTAGGGCCTGAAGCCATCCTGCGGTGTTGCGGCCAGCTCACAAGAAAACGAGTTGAAGAAAGGAGCTCAGGGGCACTGTAATTCACAAACCTGCAGAGTTATAAATGACAACTATCGTCCAAAAATATACTGAAGTAAGGCTGCCAAGAGGACTTGAAAGCGGGGCAGAATTGCAGGAAACCGATTTCAGGAGGTAGACTGGAATTGCATTGAAAGCATAGGAAAAGAGGCAGAACGTCCACAATGATGCACTTGGCCAAAAAGGGCGTATGCGTTTTTTCCTGAATATATTCAGGAAAAAACGCATACGCCCTTTTTGGCCAACCAAGCAAGCTTGCAAAGGAAATCTGCACTACAATGAAGTCTCACTTCCCCCCGGTCAAAAGGGCCATCTGAAAAAAGTGTAAAATCCAGAAAGGCAGGACAGGCCATGGAGAACTGGGAGCCTTGTTATACTGATGGGCGGGATGTACATTGCCAACAGACACTCGGGAGAAGTGTATGGTGTTTCCTGAAACTTCTAAAAAACAAAGCAACAGAGCCTAGGGCACTTCCACTTATGGTCCTATAGCTTATGGAAATTAAAATCAAAAAGATACAGCCACCCCAATGTTTGGGACGCCTCTGTTTACAAGAACCTCGTTTACCGTACAAGTTCAATATCACAGAAAGTGAAAAATGGATAAAGAACTTGTGGTACTTACGTACAATGCAGTATCACTCAGCAGTGAAATCTATGTCATCAGGCCCGTAGCAGCACAATGAGTGGATTCAGGTACGATGATTCTAACTGAAATAAGTCACACAGAAAAAGAAACATCATAAGATATCAGTAATACACGGAATGTAAACTTGGCTACACAGGAACTGAATTACAGAACAGAACAGGGTCTCAAATTTAGAAAACCTACTTATGCTTGTTTAAGGGGAAAGGTGAGTTGGGGTGCTGCATAAAACCAGAGATTGAAATGAGCACAGATAAAGTTCCTTAAGCCAAATATGGAATAGACAAGAGCTACTCCTTGCTCAACGAAATGGACTCAACACCGCATATTAAACGCCTAAGAATGTACCTGACTCTTAAGTATCTTAAAACCTATGGATTGCTATGTCTCCGAAAGAGAATCAAGCATGTGTACAGGGACATAAACGCAGCAGTGATAGGATTGGAGAGGTTCGGTGAGCAAATGAAGACCCTTTGAAGTCATATTGCATGGTACCCATTCCACGGGTTTCAACTACCCAGGTTTAAGGTATTCTTCCTTCAGCTAAAACATGCATGTGGAACCTAGAGTATGATCAACCATGTGATCGGGAGACGTGTTCAAATATGTCTCAGTTTTCGTACCCTGGTACTCGGTTGCAACATTCCAGACGCTTTACTAACACTCTCCCGACTTGGAGAGTCAGTCCCTTTAACCTCCTGTTTGGCCCAGTTTGCAATTTCTGCGGAAGATGAACAGGAATAGCGAGAACCAATGAGAGACTAGCTGGAGGTGTCTGGACGGGCAAATTTAACTCTCATTTCCCACCAGGAAGAGGAAATAACCAAAGGCTCAGCGTGCCGTGCCGGAACTAGATTAGGGCCTGAAGCCATCCTGCGGTGTTGCGGCCAGCTCACAAGAAAACGAGTTGAAGAAAGGAGCTCAGGGGCACTGTAATTCACAAACCTGCAGAGTTATAAATGACAACTATCGTCCAAAAATATACTGAAGTAAGGCTGCCAAGAGGACTTGAAAGCGGGGCAGAATTGCAGGAAACCGATTTCAGGAGGTAGACTGGAATTGCATTGAAAGCATAGGAAAAGAGGCAGAACGTCCACAATGATGCACTTGGCCAAAAAGGGCGTATGCGTTTTTTCCTGAATATATTCAGGAAAAAACGCATACGCCCTTTTTGGCCAACCAAGCAAGCTTGCAAAGGAAATCTGCACTACAATGAAGTCTCACTTCCCCCCGGTCAAAAGGGCCATCTGAAAAAAGTGTAAAATCCAGAAAGGCAGGACAGGCCATGGAGAACTGGGAGCCTTGTTATGCTGATGGGCTGGATGTAAATTGCCAACAGACACTCGGGAGAAGTGTATGGTGTTTCCTGAAACATCTAAAAAACAAAGCAACAGAGCCTAGGGCACTTCCACTTATGGTTCTATAGCTTTGGGAAATTAAAATCAAAAAGATACAGCCACCCCAATGTTTGGGACGCCTCTGTTTACAAGAACCTCGTTTACCGTACAAGTTCAATATCACAGAAAGTGAAAAATGGATAAAGAACTTGTGGTACTTACGTACAATGCAGTATCACTCAGCAGTGAAATCTATGTCATCAGGCCCGTAGCAGCACAATGAGTGGATTCAGGTACGATGATTCTAACTGAAATAAGTCACACAGAAAAAGAAACATCATAAGATATCAGTAATACACGGAATGTAAACTTGGCTACACAGGAACTGAATTACAGAACAGAACAGGGTCTCAAATTTAGAAAACCAACTTATGCTTGTTTAAGGGTAAAGGTGAGTTGGGGTGCTGCATAAAACCAGAGATTGAAATGAGCACAGATAAAGTTCCTTAAGCCAAATATGGAATAGACAAGAGCTACTCCTTGCTCAACGAAATGGACTCAACACCGCATATTAAACGCCTAAGAATGTACCTGACTCTTAAGTATCTTAAAACCTATGGATTGCTATGTCTCCGAAAGAGAATCAAGCATGTGTACAGGGACATAAACGCAGCAGTGATAGGATTGGAGAGGTTTGGTGAGCAAATGAAGACCCTTTGAAGTCATATTGCATGGTACCCATTCCACGGGTTTCAACTACCCAGGTTTAAGGTATTCTTCCTTCAGCTAAAACATGCATGTGGAACCTAGAGTATGATCAACCATGTGATCGGGAGACGTGTTCAAATATGTCTCAGTTTTCGTACCCTGGTACTCGGGTGCAACATTCCAGACGCTTTACTAACACTCTCCCGACTTGGAGAGTCAGTCCCTTTAACCTCCTGTTTGGCCCAGTTTGCAATTTCTGCGGAAGATGAACAGGAATAGCGAGAACCAATGAGAGACTAGCTGGAGGTGTCTGGACGGGCAAATTTAACTCTCATTTCCCACCAGGAAGAGGAAATAACCAAAGGCTCAGCGTGCCGTGCCGGAACCAGATTAGGGCCTGAAGCCATCCTGCGGTGTTGCGGCCAGCTCACAAGAAAACGAGTTGAAGAAAGGAGCTCAGGGGCACTGTAATTCACAAACCTGCAGAGTTATAAATGACAGCTATCGTCCAAAAATATACTGAAGTAAGGCTGCCAAGAGGACTTGAAAGCGGGGCAGAATTGCAGGAAACCGATTTCAGGAGGTAGACTGGAATTGCATTGAAAGCATAGGAAAAGAGGCAGAACGTCCACAATGATGCACTTGGCCAAAAAGGGCGTATGCGTTTTTTCCTGAATATATTCAGGAAAAAACGCATACGCCCTTTTTGGCCAACCAAGCAAGCTTGCAAAGGAAATCTGCACTACAATGAAGTCTCACTTCCCCCCGGTCAAAAGGGCCATCTGAAAAAAGTGTAAAATCCAGAAAGGCAGGACAGGCCATGGAGAACTGGGAGCCTTGTTATGCTGATGGGCGGGATGTAAATTGCCAACAGACACTCGGGAGAAGTGTATGGTGTTTCCTGAAACGTCTAAAAAACAAAGCAACAGAGCCTAGGGCACTTCCACTTATGGTCCTATAGCTTAGGGAAATTAAAATCAAAAAGATACAGCCACCCCAATGTTTGGGACGCCTCTGTTTACAAGAACCTCGTTTACCATACAAGTTCAATATCACAGAAAGTGAAAAATTGATAAAGAACTTGTGGTACTTACGTACAATGCAGTATCACTCAGCAGTGAAATCTATGTCATCAGGCCCGTAGCAGCACAATGAGTGGATTCAGGTACGATGATTCTAACTGAAATAAGTCACACAGAAAAAGAAACATCATAAGATATCAGTAATACACGGAATGTAAACTTGGCTACACAGGAACTGAATTACAGAACAGAACAGGGTCTCAAATTTAGAAAACCAACTTATGCTTGTTTAAGGGTAAAGGTGAGTTGGGGTGCTGCATAAAACCAGAGATTGAAATGAGCACAGATAAAGTTCCTTAAGCCAAATATGGAATAGACAAGAGCTACTCCTTGCTCAACGAAATGGACTCAACACCGCATATTAAACGCCTAAGAATGTACCTGACTCTTAAGTATCTTAAAACCTATGGATTGCTATGTCTCCGAAAGAGAATCAAGCATGTGTACAGGGACGTAAACGCAGCAGTGATAGGATTGGAGAGGTTCGGTGAGCAAATGAAGACCCTTTGAAGTCATATTGCATGGTACCCATTCCACGGGTTTCAACTACCCAGGTTTAAGGTATTCTTCCTTCAGCTAAAACATGCATGTGGAACCTAGAGTATGATCAACCATGTGATCGGGAGACGTGTTCAAATATGTCTCAGTTTTCGTACCCTGGTACTCGGGTGCAACATTCCAGACGCTTTACTAACACTCTCCCGACTTGGAGAGTCAGTGCCTTTAACCTCCTGTTTGGCCCAGTTTGCAATTTCTGCGGAAGATGAACAGGAATAGCGAGAACCAATGAGAGACTAGCTGGAGGTGTCTGGACGGGCAAATTTAACTCTCATTTCCCACCAGGAAGAGGAAATAACCAAAGGCTCAGCGTGCCGTGCCGGAACCAGATTAGGGCCTGAAGCCATCCTGCGGTGTTGCGGCCAGCTCACAAGAAAACGAGTTGAAGAAAGGAGCTCAGGGGCACTGTAATTCACAAAACTGCAGAGTTATAAATGACAACTATCGTCCAAAAATATACTGAAGTAAGGCTGCCAAGAGGACTTGAAAGCGGGGCAGAATTGCAGGAAACCGATTTCAGGAGGTAGACTGGAATTGCATTGAAAGCATAGGAAAAGAGGCAGAACGTCCACAATGATGCACTTGGCCAAAAAGGGCGTATGCGTTTTTTCCTGAATATATTCAGGAAAAAACGCATACGCCCTTTTTGGCCAACCAAGCAAGCTTGCAAAGGAAATCTGCACTACAATGAAGTCTCACTTCCCCCCGGTCAAAAGGGCCATCTGAAAAAAGTGTAAAATCCAGAAAGGCAAGACAGGCCATGGAGAACTGGGAGCCTTGTTATGCTGATGGGCGGGATGTACATTGCCAACAGACACTCGGGAGAAGTGTATGGTGTTTCCTGAAACGTCTAAAAAACAAAGCAACAGAGCCTAGGGCACTTCCACTTATGGTCCTATAGCTTAGGGAAATTAAAATCAAAAAGATACAGCCACCCCAATGTTTGGGACGCCTCTGTTTACAAGAACCTCGTTTACCGTACAAGTTCAATATCACAGAAAGTGAAAAATGGATAAAGAACTTGTGGTACTTACGTACAATGCAGTATCACTCAGCAGTGAAATCTATGTCATCAGCCCCGTAGCAGCACAATGAGTGGATTCAGGTACGATGATTCTAACTGAAATAAGTCACACAGAAAAAGAAACATCATAAGATATCAGTAATACACGGAATGTAAACTTGGCTACACAGGAACTGAATTACAGAACAGAACAGGGTCTCAAATTTAGAAAACCAACTTATGCTTGTTTAAGGGTAAAGGTGAGTTGGGGTGCTGCATAAAACCAGAGATTGAAATGAGCACAGATAAAGTTCCTTAAGCCAAATATGGAATAGACAAGAGCTACTCCTTGCTCAACGAAATGGACTCAACACCGCATATTAAACGCCTAAGAATGTACCTGACTCTTAAGTATCTTAAAACCTATGGATTGCTATGTCTCCGAAAGAGAATCAAGCATGTGTACAGGGACATAAACGCAGCAGTGATAGGATTGGAGAGGTTCGGTGAGCAAATGAAGACCCTTTGAAGTCATATTGCATGGTACCCATTCCACGGGTTTCAACTACCCAGGTTTAAGGTATTCTTCCTTCAGCTAAAACATGCATGTGGAACCTAGAGTATGATCAACCATGTGATCGGGAGACGTGTTCAAATATGTCTCAGTTTTCGTACCCTGGTACTCGGGTGCAACATTCCAGACGCTTTACTAACACTCTCCCGACTTGGAGAGTCAGTCCCTTTAACCTCCTGTTTGGCCCAGTTTGCAATTTCTGCGGAAGATGAACAGGAATAGCGAGAACCAATGAGAGACTAGCTGGAGGTGTCTGGACGGGCAAATTTAACTCTCATTTCCCACCAGGAAGAGGAAATAACCAAAGGCTCAGCGTGCCGTGCCGGAACCAGATTAGGGCCTGAAGCCATCCTGCGGTGTTGCGGCCAGCTCACAAGAAAAGGAGTTGAAGAAAGGAGCTCAGGGGCACTGTAATTCACAAACCTGCAGAGTTATAAATGACAACTATCGTCCAAAAATATACTGAAGTAAGGCTGCCAAGAGGACTTGAAAGCGGGGCAGAATTGCAGGAAACCGATTTCAGGAGGTAGACTGGAATTGCATTGAAAGCATAGGAAAAGAGGCAGAACGTCCACAATGATGCACTTGGCCAAAAAGGGCGTATGCGTTGTTTCCTGAATATATTCAGGAAAAAACGCATACGCCCTTTTTGGCCAACCAAGCAAGCTTGCAAAGGAAATCTGCACTACAATGAAGTCTCACTTCCCCCCGGTCAAAAGGGCCATCTGAAAAAAGTGTAAAATCCAGAAAGGCAGGACAGGCCATGGAGAACTGGGAGCCTTGTTATACTGATGGGCGGGATGTACATTGCCAACAGACACTCGGGAGAAGTGTATGGTGTTTCCTGAAACATCTAAAAAACAAAGCAACAGAGCCTAGGGCACTTCCACTTATGGTCCTATAGCTTAGGGAAATTAAAATCAAAAAGATACAGCCACCCCAATGTTTGGGACGCCTCTGTTTACAAGAACCTCGTTTACCGTACAAGTTCAATATCACAGAAAGTGAAAAATGGATAAAGAACTTGTGGTACTTACGTACAATGCAGTATCACTCAGCAGTGAAATCTATGTCATCAGGCCCGTAGCAGCACAATGAGTGGATTCAGGTACGATGATTCTAACTGAAATAAGTCACACAGAAAAAGAAACATCATAAGATATCAGTAATACACGGAATGTAAACTTGGCTACACAGGAACTGAATTACAGAACAGAACAGGGTCTCAAATTTAGAAAACCAACTTATGCTTGTTTAAGGGTAAAGGTGAGTTGGGGTGCTGCATAAAACCAGAGATTGAAATGAGCACAGATAAAGTTCCTTAAGCCAAATATGGAATAGACAAGAGCTACTCCTTGCTCAACGAAATGGACTCAACACCGCATATTAAACGCCTAAGAATGTACCTGACTCTTAAGTATCTTAAAACCTATGGATTGCTATGTCTCCGAAAGAGAATCAAGCATGTGTACAGGGACATAAACGCAGCAGTGATAGGATTGGAGAGGTTCGGTGAGCAAATGAAGACCCTTTGAAGTCATATTGCATGGTACCCATTCCACGGGTTTCAACTACCCAGGTTTAAGGTATTCTTCCTTCAGCTAAAACATGCATGTGGAACCTAGAGTATGATCAACCATGTGATCGGGAGACGTGTTCAAATATGTCTCAGTTTTCGTACCCTGGTACTCGGGTGCAACATTCCAGATGCTTTACTAACACTCTCCCGACTTGGAGAGTCAGTCCCTTTAACCTCCTGTTTGGCCCAGTTTGCAATTTCTGCGGAAGATGAACAGGAATAGGGAGAACCAATGAGAGACTAGCTGGAGGTGTCTGGACGGGAAAATTTAACTCTCATTTCCCACCAGGAAGAGGAAATAACCAAAGGCTCAGCGTGCCGTGCCGGAACCAGATTAGGGCCTGAAGCCATCCTGCGGTGTTGCGGCCAGCTCACAAGAAAAAGAGTTGAAGAAAGGAGCTCAGGGGCACTGTAATTCACAAACCTGCAGAGTTATAAATGACAACTATCGTCCAAAAATATACTGAAGTAAGGCTGCCAAGAGGACTTGAAAGCGGGGCAGAATTGCAGGAAACCGATTTCAGGAGGTAGACTGGAATTGCATTGAAAGCATAGGAAAAGAGGCAGAACGTCCACAATGATGCACTTGGCCAAAAAGGGCGTATGCGTTGTTTCCTGAATATATTCAGGAAAAAACGCATACGCCCTTTTTGGCCAACCAAGCAAGCTTGCAAAGGAAATCTGCACTACAATGAAGTCTCACTTCCCCCTGGTCAAAAGGGCCATCTGAAAAAAGTGTAAAATCCAGAAAGGCAGGACAGGCCATGGAGAACTGGGAGCCTTGTTATACTGATGGGCGGGATGTACATTGCCAACAGACACTCGGGAGAAGTGTATGGTGTTTCCTGAAACATCTAAAAAACAAAGCAACAGAGCCTAGGGCACTTCCACTTATGGTCCTATAGCTTAGGGAAATTAAAATCAAAAAGATACAGCCACCCCAATGTTTGGGACGCCTCTGTTTACAAGAACCTCGTTTACCGTACAAGTTCAATATCACAGAAAGTGAAAAATGGATAAAGAACTTGTGGTACTTACGTACAATGCAGTATCACTCAGCAGTGAAATCTATGTCATCAGGCCCGTAGCAGCACAATGAGTGGATTCAGGTACGATGATTCTAACTGAAATAAGTCACACAGAAAAAGAAACATCATAAGATATCAGTAATACACGGAATGTAAACTTGGCTACACAGGAACTGAATTACAGAACAGAACAGGGTCTCAAATTTAGAAAACCAACTTATGCTTGTTTAAGGGTAAAGGTGAGTTGGGGTGCTGCATAAAACCAGAGATTGAAATGAGCACAGATAAAGTTCCTTAAGCCAAATATGGAATAGACAAGAGCTACTCCTTGCTCAACGAAATGGACTCAACACCGCATATTAAACGCCTCAGAATGTACCTGACTCTTAAGTATCTTAAAACCTATGGATTGCTATGTCTCCGAAAGAGAATCAAGCATGTGTACAGGGACATAAACGCAGCAGTGATAGGATTGGAGAGGTTCGGTGAGCAAATGAAGACCCTATGAAGTCATATTGCATGGTACCCATTCCACGGGTTTCAACTACCCAGGTTTAAGGTATTCTTCCTTCAGCTAAAACATGCATGTGGAACCTAGAGTATGATCAACCATGTGATCGGGAGACGTGTTCAAATATGTCTCAGTTTTCGTACCCTGGTACTCGGGTGCAACATTCCAGACGCTTTACTAACACTCTCCCGACTTGGAGAGTCAGTCCCTTTAACCTCCTGTTTGGCCCAGTTTGCAATTTCTGCGCAAGATGAACAGGAATAGCGAGAACCAATGAGAGACTAGCTGGAGGTGTCTGGACGGGCAAATTTAACTCTCATTTCCCACCAGGAAGAGGAAATAACCAAAGGCTCAGCGTGCCGTGCCGGAACCAGATTAGGGCCTGAAGCCATCCTGCGGTGTTGCGGCCAGCTCACAAAAAAACGAGTTGAAGAAAGGAGCTCAGGGGCACTGTAATTCACAAACCTGCAGAGTTATAAATGACAACTATCGTCCAAAAATATACTGAAGTAAGGCTGCCAAGAGGACTTGAAAGCGGGGCAGAATTGCAGGAAACCGATTTCAGGAGGTAGACTGGAATTGCATTGAAAGCATAGGAAAAGAGGCAGAACGTCCACAATGATGCACTTGGCCAAAAAGGGCGTATGCGTTTTTTCCTGAATATATTCAGGAAAAAACGCATACGCCCTTTTTGGCCAACCAAGCAAGCTTGCAAAGGAAATCTGCACTACAATGAAGTCTCACTTCCCCCCGGTCAAAAGGGCCATCTGAAAAAAGTGTAAAATCCAGAAAGGCAGGACAGGCCATGGAGAACTGGGAGCCTTGTTATGCTGATGGGCGGGATGTAAATTGCCAACAGACACTCGGGAGAAGTGTATGGTGTTTCCTGAAACGTCTAAAAAACAAAGCAACAGAGCCTAGGGCACTTCCACTTATGGTCCTATAGCTTAGGGAAATTAAAATCAAAAAGATACAGCCACCCCAATGTTTGGGACGCCTCTGTTTACAAGAACCTCGTTTACCGTACAAGTTCAATATCACAGAAAGTGAAAAATGGATAAAGAACTTGTGGTACTTACGTACAATGCAGTATCACTCAGCAGTGAAATCTATGTCATCAGGCCCGTAGCAGCACAATGAGTGGATTCAGGTACGATGATTCTAACTGAAATAAGTCACACAGAAAAAGAAACATCATAAGATATCAGTAATACACGGAATGTAAACTTGGCTACACAGGAACTGAATTACAGAACAGAACAGGGTCTCAAATTTAGAAAACCACCTTATGCTTGTTTAAGGGTAAAGGTGAGTTGGGGTGCTGCATAAAACCAGAGATTGAAATGAGCACAGATAAAGTTCCTTAAGCCAAATATGGAATAGACAAGAGCTACTCCTTGCTCAACGAAATGGACTCAACACCGCATATTAAACGCCTAAGAATGTACCTGACTCTTAAGTATCTTAAAACCTATGGATTGCTATGTCTCCGAAAGAGAATCAAGCATGTGTACAGGGACATAAACGCAGCAGTGATAGGATTGGAGAGGTTCGGTGAGCAAATGAAGACCCTTTGAAGTCATATTGCATTGTACCCATTCCACGGGTTTCAACTACCCAGGTTTAAGGTATTCTTCCTTCAGCTAAAACATGCATGTGGAACCTAGAGTATGATCAACCATGTGATCGGGAGACGTGTTCAAATATGTCTCAGTTTTCGTACCCTGGTACTCGGGTGCAACATTCCAGACGCTTTACTAACACTCTCCCGACTTGGAGAGTCAGTCCCTTTAACCTCCTGTTTGGCCCAGTTTGCAATTTCTGCGGAAGATGAACAGGAATAGCGAGAACCAATGAGAGACTAGCTGGAGGTGTCTGGACGGGCAAATTTAACTCTCATTTCCCACCAGGAAGAGGAAATAACCAAAGGCTCAGCGTGCCGTGCCGGAACCAGATTAGGGCCTGAAGCCATCCTGCGGTGTTGCGGCCAGCTCACAAGAAAACGAGTTGAAGAAAGGAGCTCAGGGGCACTGTAATTCACAAACCTGCAGAGTTATAAATGACAACTATCGTCCAAAAATATACTGAAGTAAGGCTGCCAAGAGGACTTGAAAGCGGGGCAGAATTGCAGGAAACCGATTTCAGGAGGTAGACTGGAATTGCATTGAAAGCATAGGAAAAGAGGCAGAACGTCCACAATGATGCACTTGGCCAAAAAGGGCGTATGCGTTTTTTCCTGAATATATTCAGGAAAAAACGCATACGCCCTTTTTGGCCAACCAAGCAAGCTTGCAAAGGAAATCTGCACTACAATGAAGTCTCACTTCCCCCCGGTCAAAAGGGCCATCTGAAAAAAGTGTAAAATCCAGAAAGGCAGGACAGGCCATGGAGAACTGGGAGCCTTGTTATGCTGATGGGCGGGATGTAAATTGCCAACAGACACTCGGGAGAAGTGTATGGTGTTTCCTGAAACGTCTAAAAAACAAAGCAACAGAGCCTAGGACACTTCCACTTATGGTCCTATAGCTTAGGGAAATTAAAATCAAAAAGATACAGCCACCCCAATGTTTGGGACGCCTCTGTTTACAAGAACCTCGTTTACCGTACAAGTTCAATATCACAGAAAGTGAAAAATGGATAAAGAACTTGTGGTACTTACGTACAATGCAGTATCACTCAGCAGTGAAATCTATGTCATCAGGCCCGTAGCAGCACAATGAGTGGATTCAGGTACGATGATTCTAACTGAAATAAGTCACACAGAAAAAGAAACATCATAAGATATCAGTAATACACGGAATGTAAACTTGGCTACACAGGAACTGAATTACAGAACAGAACAGGGTCTCAAATTTAGAAAACCACCTTATGCTTGTTTAAGGGTAAAGGTGAGTTGGGGTGCTGCATAAAACCAGAGATTGAAATGAGCACAGATAAAGTTCCTTAAGCCAAATATGGAATAGACAAGAGCTACTCCTTGCTCAACGAAATGGACTCAACACCGCATATTAAACGCCTAAGAATGTACCTGACTCTTAAGTATCTTAAAACCTATGGATTGCTATGTCTCCGAAAGAGAATCAAGCATGTGTACAGGGACATAAACGCAGCAGTGATAGGATTGGAGAGGTTCGGTGAGCAAATGAAGACCCTTTGAAGTCATATTGCATGGTACCCATTCCACGGGTTTCAACTACCCAGGTTTAAGGTATTCTTCCTTCAGCTAAAACATGCATGTGGAACCTAGAGTATGATCAACCATGTGATCGGGAGACGTGTTCAAATATGTCTCAGTTTTCGTACCCTGGTACTCGGGTGCAACATTCCAGACGCTTTACTAACACTCTCCCGACTTGGAGAGTCAGTCCCTTTAACCTCCTGTTTGGCCCAGTTTGCAATTTCTGCGGAAGATGAACAGGAATAGCGAGAACCAATGAGAGACTAGCTGGAGGTGTCAGGACGGGCAAATTTAACTCTCATTTCCCACCAGGAAGAGGAAATAACCAAAGGCTCAGCGTGCCGTGCCGGAACCAGATTAGGGCCTGAAGCCATCCTGCGGTGTTGCGGCCAGCTCACAAAAAAGCGAGTTGAAGAAAGGAGCTCAGGGGCACTGTAATTCACAAACCTGCAGAGTTATAAATGACAACTATCGTCCAAAAATATACTGAAGTAAGGCTGCCAAGAGGACTTGAAAGCGGGGCAGAATTGCAGGAAACCGATTTCAGGAGGTAGACTGGAATTGCATTGAAAGCATAGGAAAAGAGGCAGAACGTCCACAATGATGCACTTGGCCAAAAAGGGCGTATGCGTTTTTTCCTGAATATATTCAGGAAAAAACGCATACGCCCTTTTTGGCCAACCAAGCAAGCTTGCAAAGGAAATCTGCACTACAATGAAGTCTCACTTCCCCCCGGTCAAAAGGGCCATCTGAAAAAAGTGTAAAATCCAGAAAGGCAGGACAGGCCATGGAGAACTGGGAGCCTTGTTATGCTGATGGGCGGGATGTAAATTGCCAACAGACACTCGGGAGAAGTGTATGGTGTTTCCTGAAACGTCTAAAAAACAAAGCAACAGAGCCTAGGGCACTTCCACTTATGGTCCTATAGCTTTGGGAAATTAAAATCAAAAAGATACAGCCACCCCAATGTTTGGGACGCCTCTGTTTACAAGAACCTCGTTTACCGTACAAGTTCAATATCACAGAAAGTGAAAAATGGATAAAGAACTTGTGGTACTTACGTACAATGCAGTATCACTCAGCAGTGAAATCTATGTCATCAGGCCCGTAGCAGCACAATGAGTGGATTCAGGTACGATGATTCTAACTGAAATAAGTCACACAGAAAAAGAAACATCATAAGATATCAGTAATACACGGAATGTAAACTTGGCTACACAGGAACTGAATTACAGAACAGAACAGGGTCTCAAATTTAGAAAACCAACTTATGCTTGTTTAAGGGTAAAGGTGAGTTGGGGTGCTGCATAAAACCAGAGATTGAAATGAGCACAGATAAAGTTCCTTAAGCCAAATATGGAATAGACAAGAGCTACTCCTTGCTCAACGAAATGGACTCAACACCGCATATTAAACGCCTAAGAATGTACCTGACTCTTAAGTATCTTAAAACCTATGGATTGCTATGTCTCCGAAAGAGAATCAAGCATGTGTACAGGGACATAAACGCAGCAGTGGTAGGATTGGAGAGGTTCGGTGAGCAAATGAAGACCCTTTGAAGTCATATTGCATGGTACCCATTCCACGGGTTTCAACTACCCAGGTTTAAGGTATTCTTCCTTCAGCTAAAACATGCATGTGGAACCTAGAGTATGATCAACCATGTGATCGGGAGACGTGTTCAAATATGTCTCAGTTTTCGTACCCTGGTACTCGGGTGCAACATTCCAGACGCTTTACTAACACTCTCCCGACTTGGAGAGTCAGTCCCTTTAACCTCCTGTTTGGCCCAGTTTGCAATTTCTGCGGAAGATGAACAGGAATAGCGAGAACCAATGAGAGACTAGCTGGAGGTGTCTGGACGGGCAAATTTAACTCTCATTTCCCACCAGGAAGAGGAAATAACCAAAGGCTCAGCGTGCCGTGCCGGAACCAGATTAGGGCCTGAAGCCATCCTGCGGTGTGCGGCCAGCTCACAAGAAAACGAGTTGAAGAAAGGAGCTCAGGGGCACTGTAATTCACAAACCTGCAGAGTTATAAATGACAACTATCGTCCAAAAATATACTGAAGTAAGGGTGCCAAGAGGACTTGAAAGCGGGGCAGAATTGCAGGAAACCGATTTCAGGAGGTAGACTGGAATTGCATTGAAAGCATAGGAAAAGAGGCAGAACGTCCACAATGATGCACTTGGCCAAAAAGGGCGTATGCGTTTTTTCCTGAATATATTCAGGAAAAAACGCATACGCCCTTTTTGGCCAACCAAGCAAGCTTGCAAAGGAAATCTGCACTACAATGAAGTCTCAATTCCCCCCGGTCAAAAGGGCCATCTGAAAAAAGTGTAAAATCCAGAAAGGCAGGACAGGCCATGGAGAACTGGGAGCCTTGTTATGCTGATGGGCGGGATGTAAATTGCCAACAGACACTCGGGAGAAGTGTATGGTGTTTCCTGAAACGTCTAAAAAACAAAGCAACAGAGCCTAGGGCACTTCCACTTATGGTCCTATAGCTTACGGAAATTAAAATCAAAATGATACAGCCACTCCAATGTTTGGGATGCCTCTGTTTACAAGAACCTCATTTACCGTACAAGTTCAATATCACAGAAAGTGAAAAATGGATAAAGAACTTGTGGTACTTACGTACAATGCAGTATCACTCAGCAGTGAAATCTATGTCATCAGGCCCGTAGCAGCACAATGAGTGGATTCAGGTACGATGATTCTAACTGAAATAAGTCACACAGAAAAAGAAACATCATAAGATATCAGTAATACACGGAATGTAAAGTTGGCTCTACAGGAACTGAATTACAGAACAGAACAGGGTCTCAAATTTAGAAAACCAACTTATGCTTGTTTAAGGGTAAAGGTGAGTTGGGGTGCTGCATAAAACCAGAGATTGAAATGAGCACAGATAAAGTTCCTTAAGCCAAATATGGAATAGACAAGAGCTACTCCTTGCTCAACGAAATGGACTCAACACCGCATATTAAACGCCTAAGAATGTACCTGACTCTTAAGTATCTTAAAACCTATGGATTGCTATGTCTCCGAAAGAGAATCAAGCGTGTGTACAGGGACATAAACGCAGCAGTGATAGGATTGGAGAGGTTCGGTGAGCAAATGAAGACCCTTTGAAGTCATATTGCATGGTACCCATTCCACGGGTTTCAACTACCCAGGTTTAAGGTATTCTTCCTTCAGCTAAAACATGCATGTGGAACCTAGAGTATGACCAACCATGTGATCGGGAGACGTGTTCAAATATGTCTCAGTTTTCGTACCCTGGTACTCGGGTGCAACATTCCAGACGCTTTACTAACACTCTCCCGACTTGGAGAGTCAGTCCCTTTAACCTCCTGTTTGGCCCAGTTTGCAATTTCTGCGGAAGATGAACAGGAATAGCGAGAACCAATGAGAGACTAGCTGGAGGTGTCTGGACGGGCAAATTTAACTCTCATTTCCCACCAGGAAGAGGAAATAACCAAAGGCTCAGCGTGCCGTGCCGGAACCAGATTAGGGCCTGAAGCCATCCTGCGGTGTTGCGGCCAGCTCACAAGAAAACGAGTTGAAGAAAGGAGCTCAGGGGCACTGTAATTCACAAACCTGCAGAGTTATAAATGACAACTATCGTCCAAAAATATACTGAAGTAAGGCTGCCAAGAGGACTTGAAAGCGGGGCAGAATTGCAGGAAACCGATTTCAGGAGGTAGACTGGAATTGCATTGAAAGCATAGGAAAAGAGGCAGAACGTCCACAATGATGCACTTGGCCAAAAAGGGCGTATGCGTTTTTTCCTGAATATATTCAGGAAAAAACGCATACGCCCTTTTTGGCCAACCAAGCAAGCTTGCAAAGGAAATCTGCACTACAATGAAGTCTCACTTCCCCCCGGTCAAAAGGGCCATCTGAAAAAAGTGTAAAATCCAGAAAGGCAGGACAGGCCATGGAGAACTGGGAGCCTTGTTATGCTGATGGGCGGGATGTAAATTGCCAACAGACACTTGGGAGAAGTGTATGGTGTTTCCTGAAACATCTAAAAAACAAAGCAACAGAGCCTAGGGCACTTCCACTTATGGTCCTATAGCATAGGGAAATTAAAATCAAAAAGATACAGCCACCCCAATGTTTGGGACGCCTCTGTTTACAAGAACCTCGTTTACCGTACAAGTTCAATATCACAGAAAGTGAAAAATGGATAAAGAACTTGTGGTACTTACGTACAATGCAGTATCACTCAGCAGTGAAATCTATGTCATCAGGCCCGTAGCAGCACAATGAGTGGATTCAGGTACGATGATTCTAACTGAAATAAGTCACACAGAAAAAGAAACATCATAAGATATCAGTAATACACGGAATGTAAACTTGGCTACACAGGAACTGAATTACAGAACAGAACAGGGTCTCAAATTTAGAAAACCAACTTATGCTTGTTTAAGGGTAAAGGTGAGTTGGGGTGCTGCATAAAACCAGAGATTGAAATGAGCACAGATAAAGTTCCTTAAGCCAAATATGGAATAGACAAGAGCTACTCCTTGCTCAACGAAATGGACTCAACACCGCATATTAAACGCCTAAGAATGTACCTGACTCTTAAGTATCTTAAAACCTATGGATTGCTATGTCTCCGAAAGAGAATCAAGCATGTGTACAGGGACATAAACGCAGCAGTGGTAGGATTGGAGAGGTTCGGTGAGCAAATGAAGACCCTTTGAAGTCATATTGCATGGTACCCATTCCACGGGTTTCAACTACCCAGGTTTAAGGTATTCTTCCTTCAGCTAAAACATGCATGTGGAACCTAGAGTATGATCAACCATGTGATCGGGAGACGTGTTCAAATATGTCTCAGTTTTCGTACCCTGGTACTCGGGTGCAACATTCCAGACGCTTTACTAACACTCTCCCGACTTGGAGAGTCAGTCCCTTTAACCTCCTGTTTGGCCCAGTTTGCAATTTCTGCGGAAGATGAACAGGAATAGCGAGAACCAATGAGAGACTAGCTGGAGGTGTCTGGACGGGCAAATTTAACTCTCATTTCCCACCAGGAAGAGGAAATAACCAAAGGCTCAGCGTGCCGTGCCGGAACCAGATTAGGGCCTGAAGCCATCCTGCGGTGTGCGGCCAGCTCACAAGAAAACGAGTTGAAGAAAGGAGCTCAGGGGCACTGTAATTCACAAACCTGCAGAGTTATAAATGACAACTATCGTCCAAAAATATACTGAAGTAAGGGTGCCAAGAGGACTTGAAAGCGGGGCAGAATTGCAGGAAACCGATTTCAGGAGGTAGACTGGAATTGCATTGAAAGCATAGGAAAAGAGGCAGAACGTCCACAATGATGCACTTGGCCAAAAAGGGCGTATGCGTTTTTTCCTGAATATATTCAGGAAAAAACGCATACGCCCTTTTTGGCCAACCAAGCAAGCTTGCAAAGGAAATCTGCACTACAATGAAGTCTCACTTCCCCCCGGTCAAAAGGGCCATCTGAAAAAAGTGTAAAATCCAGAAAGGCAGGACAGGCCATGGAGAACTGGGAGCCTTGTTATGCTGATGGGCGGGATGTAAATTGCCAACAGACACTCGGGAGAAGTGTATGGTGTTTCCTGAAACGTCTAAAAAACAAAGCAACAGAGCCTAGGGCACTTCCACTTATGGTCCTATAGCTTACGGAAATTAAAATCAAAATGATACAGCCACTCCAATGTTTGGGATGCCTCTGTTTACAAGAACCTCATTTACCGTACAAGTTCAATATCACAGAAAGTGAAAAATGGATAAAGAACTTGTGGTACTTACGTACAATGCAGTATCACTCAGCAGTGAAATCTATGTCATCAGGCCCGTAGCAGCACAATGAGTGGATTCAGGTACGATGATTCTAACTGAAATAAGTCACACAGAAAAAGAAACATCATAAGATATCAGTAATACACGGAATGTAAAGTTGGCTCTACAGGAACTGAATTACAGAACAGAACAGGGTCTCAAATTTAGAAAACCAACTTATGCTTGCTTAAGGGGAAAGGTGAGTTGGGGTGCTGCATAAAACCAGAGATTGAAATGAGCACAGATAAAGTTCCTTAAGCCAAATATGGAATAGACAAGAGCTACTCCTTGCTCAACGAAATGGACTCAACACCGCATATTAAACGCCTAAGAATGTACCTGACTCTTAAGTATCTTAAAACCTATGGATTGCTATGTCTCCGAAAGAGAATCAAGCGTGTGTACAGGGACATAAACGCAGCAGTGATAGGATTGGAGAGGTTCGGTGAGCAAATGAAGACCCTTTGAAGTCATATTGCATGGTAAACATTCCACGGGTTTCAACTACCCAGGTTTAAGGTATTCTTCCTTCAGCTAAAACATGCATGTGGAACCTAGAGTATGACCAACCATGTGATCGGGAGACGTGTTCAAATATGTCTCAGTTTTCGTACCCTGGTACTCGGGTGCAACATTCCAGACGCTTTACTAACACTCTCCCGACTTGGAGAGTCAGTCCCTTTAACCTCCTGTTTGGCCCAGTTTGCAATTTCTGCGGAAGATGAACAGGAATAGCGAGAACCAATGAGAGACTAGCTGGAGGTGTCTGGACGGGCAAATTTAACTCTCATTTCCCACCAGGAAGAGGAAATAACCAAAGGCTCAGCGTGCCGTGCCGGAACCAGATTAGGGCCTGAAGCCATCCTGCGGTGTTGCGGCCAGCTCACAAGAAAACGAGTTGAAGAAAGGAGCTCAGGGGCACTGTAATTCACAAACCTGCAGAGTTATAAATGACAACTATCGTCCAAAAATATACTGAAGTAAGGCTGCCAAGAGGACTTGAAAGCGGGGCAGAATTGCAGGAAACCGATTTCAGGAGGTAGACTGGAATTGCA
The DNA here is from genome assembly GCF_963455315.2 of Globicephala melas. Taxonomy (NCBI): domain Eukaryota; kingdom Metazoa; phylum Chordata; class Mammalia; order Artiodactyla; family Delphinidae; genus Globicephala; species Globicephala melas. The sequence continues at coordinate 57,952 of NW_027207846.1, forward strand.
TTGAAAGCATAGGAAAAGAGGCAGAACGTCCACAATGATGCACTTGGCCAAAAAGGGCGTATGCGTTTTTTCCTGAATATATTCAGGAAAAAACGCATACGCCCTTTTTGGCCAACCAAGCAAGCTTGCAAAGGAAATCTGCACTACAATGAAGTCTCACTTCCCCCCGGTCAAAAGGGCCATCTGAAAAAAGTGTAAAATCCAGAAAGGCAGGACAGGCCATGGAGAACTGGGAGCCTTGTTATGCTGATGGGCGGGATGTAAATTGCCAACAGACACTTGGGAGAAGTGTATGGTGTTTCCTGAAACATCTAAAAAACAAAGCAACAGAGCCTAGGGCACTTCCACTTATGGTCCTATAGCTTAGGGAAATTAAAATCAAAAAGATACAGCCACCCCAATGTTTGGGACGCCTCTGTTTACAAGAACCTCGTTTACCGTACAAGTTCAATATCACAGAAAGTGAAAAATGGATAAAGAACTTGTGGTACTTACGTACAATGCAGTATCACTCAGCAGTGAAATCTATGTCATCAGGCCCGTAGCAGCACAATGAGTGGATTCAGGTACGATGATTCTAACTGAAATAAGTCACACAGAAAAAGAAACATCATAAGATATCAGTAATACACGGAATGTAAACTTGGCTACACAGGAACTGAATTACAGAACAGAACAGGGTCTCAAATTTAGAAAACCAACTTATGCTTGTTTAAGGGTAAAGGTGAGTTGGGGTGCTGCATAAAACCAGAGATTGAAATGAGCACAGATAAAGTTCCTTAAGCCAAATATGGAATAGACAAGAGCTACTCCTTGCTCAACGAAATGGACTCAACACCGCATATTAAACGCCTAAGAATGTACCTGACTCTTAAGTATCTTAAAACCTATGGATTGCTATGTCTCCGAAAGAGAATCAAGCATGTGTACAGGGACATAAACGCAGCAGTGGTAGGATTGGAGAGGTTCGGTGAGCAAATGAAGACCCTTTGAAGTCATATTGCATGGTACCCATTCCACGGGTTTCAACTACCCAGGTTTAAGGTATTCTTCCTTCAGCTAAAACATGCATGTGGAACCTAGAGTATGATCAACCATGTGATCGGGAGACGTGTTCAAATATGTCTCAGTTTTCGTACCCTGGTACTCGGGTGCAACATTCCAGACGCTTTACTAACACTCTCCCGACTTGGAGAGTCAGTCCCTTTAACCTCCTGTTTGGCCCAGTTTGCAATTTCTGCGGAAGATGAACAGGAATAGCGAGAACCAATGAGAGACTAGCTGGAGGTGTCTGGACGGGCAAATTTAACTCTCATTTCCCACCAGGAAGAGGAAATAACCAAAGGCTCAGCGTGCCGTGCCGGAACCAGATTAGGGCCTGAAGCCATCCTGCGGTGTGCGGCCAGCTCACAAGAAAACGAGTTGAAGAAAGGAGCTCAGGGGCACTGTAATTCACAAACCTGCAGAGTTATAAATGACAACTATCGTCCAAAAATATACTGAAGTAAGGGTGCCAAGAGGACTTGAAAGCGGGGCAGAATTGCAGGAAACCGATTTCAGGAGGTAGACTGGAATTGCATTGAAAGCATAGGAAAAGAGGCAGAACGTCCACAATGATGCACTTGGCCAAAAAGGGCGTATGCGTTTTTTCCTGAATATATTCAGGAAAAAACGCATACGCCCTTTTTGGCCAACCAAGCAAGCTTGCAAAGGAAATCTGCACTACAATGAAGTCTCACTTCCCCCCGGTCAAAAGGGCCATCTGAAAAAAGTGTAAAATCCAGAAAGGCAGGACAGGCCATGGAGAACTGGGAGCCTTGTTATGCTGATGGGCGGGATGTAAATTGCCAACAGACACTCGGGAGAAGTGTATGGTGTTTCCTGAAACGTCTAAAAAACAAAGCAACAGAGCCTAGGGCACTTCCACTTATGGTCCTATAGCTTACGGAAATTAAAATCAAAATGATACAGCCACTCCAATGTTTGGGATGCCTCTGTTTACAAGAACCTCATTTACCGTACAAGTTCAATATCACAGAAAGTGAAAAATGGATAAAGAACTTGTGGTACTTACGTACAATGCAGTATCACTCAGCAGTGAAATCTATGTCATCAGGCCCGTAGCAGCACAATGAGTGGATTCAGGTACGATGATTCTAACTGAAATAAGTCACACAGAAAAAGAAACATCATAAGATATCAGTAATACACGGAATGTAAAGTTGGCTCTACAGGAACTGAATTACAGAACAGAACAGGGTCTCAAATTTAGAAAACCAACTTATGCTTGCTTAAGGGGAAAGGTGAGTTGGGGCGCTGCATAAAACCAGAGATTGAAATGAGCACAGATAAAGTTCCTTAAGCCAAATATGGAATAGACAAGAGCTACTCCTTGCTCAACGAAATGGACTCAACACCGCATATTAAACGCCTAAGAATGTACCTGACTCTTAAGTATCTTAAAACCTATGGATTGCTATGTCTCCGAAAGAGAATCAAGCGTGTGTACAGGGACATAAACGCAGCAGTGATAGGATTGGAGAGGTTCGGTGAGCAAATGAAGACCCTTTGAAGTCATATTGCATGGTAAACATTCCACGGGTTTCAACTACCCAGGTTTAAGGTATTCTTCCTTCAGCTAAAACATGCATGTGGAACCTAGAGTATGATCAACCATGTGATCGGGAGACGTGTTCAAATATGTCTCAGTTTTCGTACCCTGGTACTCGGGTGCAACATTCCAGACGCTTTACTAACACTCTCCCGACTTGGAGAGTCAGTCCCTTTAACCTCCTGTTTGGCCCAGTTTGCAATTTCTGCGGAAGATGAACAGGAATAGCGAGAACCAATGAGAGACTAGCTGGAGGTGTCTGGACGGGCAAATTTAACTCTCATTTCCCACCAGGAAGAGGAAATAACCAAAGGCTCAGCGTGCCGTGCCGGAACCAGATTAGGGCCTGAAGCCATCCTGCGGTGTTGCGGCCAGCTCAAAAGAAAACGAGTTGAAGAAAGGAGCTCAGGGGCACTGTAATTCACAAACCTGCAGAGTTATAAATGACAACTATCGTCCAAAAATATACTGAAGTAAGGCTGCCAAGAGGACTTGAAAGCGGGGCAGAATTGCAGGAAACCGATTTCAGGAGGTAGACTGGAATTGCATTGAAAGCATAGGAAAAGAGGCAGAACGTCCACAATGATGCACTTGGCCAAAAAGGGCGTATGCGTTTTTTCCTGAATATATTCAGGAAAAAACGCATACGCCCTTTTTGGCCAACCAAGCAAGCTTGCAAAGGAAATCTGCACTACAATGAAGTCTCACTTCCCCCCGGTCAAAAGGGCCATCTGAAAAAAGTGTAAAATCCAGAAAGGCAGGACAGGCCATGGAGAACTGGGAGCCTTGTTATGCTGATGGGCGGGATGTAAATTGCCAACAGACACTCGGGAGAAGTGTATGGTGTTTCCTGAAACGTCTAAAAAACAAAGCAACAGAGCCTAGGGCACTTCCACTTATGGTCCTATAGCTTAGGGAAATTAAAATCAAAAAGATACAGCCACCCCAATGTTTGGGACGCCTCTGTTTACAAGAACCTCGTTTACCGTACAAGTTCAATATCACAGAAAGTGAAAAATGGATAAAGAACTTGTGGTACTTACGTACAATGCAGTATCACTCAGCAGTGAAATCTATGTCATCAGGCCCGTAGCAGCACAATGAGTGGATTCAGGTACGATGATTCTAACTGAAATAAGTCACACAGAAAAAGAAACATCATAAGATATCAGTAATACACGGAATGTAAACTTGGCTACACAGGAACTGAATTACAGAACAGAACAGGGTCTCAAATTTAGAAAACCAACTTATGCTTGTTTAAGGGTAAAGGTGAGTTGGGGTGCTGCATAAAACCAGAGATTGAAATGAGCACAGATAAAGTTCCTTAAGCCAAATATGGAATAGACAAGAGCTACTCCTTGCTCAACGAAATGGACTCAACACCCCATATTAAACGCCTAAGAATGTACCTGACTCTTAAGTATCTTAAAACCTATGGATTGCTATGTCTCCGAAAGAGAATCAAGCATGTGTACAGGGACATAAACGCAGCAGTGATAGGATTGGAGAGGTTCGGTGAGCAAATGAAGACCCTTTGAAGTCATATTGCATGGTACCCATTCCACGGGTTTCAACTACCCAGGTTTAAGGTATTCTTCCTTCAGCTAAAACATGCATGTGGAACCTAGAGTATGATCAACCATGTGATCGGGAGACGTGTTCAAATATGTCTCAGTTTTCGTAACCTGGTACTCAGGTGCAACATTCCAGACGCTTTACTAACACTCTCCCGACTTGGAGAGTCAGTCCCTTTAACCTCCTGTTTGGCCCAGTTTGCAATTTCTGCGGAAGATGAACAGGAATAGCGAGAACCAATGAGAGACTAGCTGGAGGTGTCTGGACGGGCAAATTTAACTCTCATTTCCCACCAGGAAGAGGAAATAACCAAAGGCTCAGCGTGCCGTGCCGGAACCAGATTAGGGCCTGAAGCCATCCTGCGGTGTTGCGGCCAGCTCACAAGAAAACGAGTTGAAGAAAGGAGCTCAGGGGCACTGTATTTCACAAACCTGCAGAGTTATAAATGACAACTATCGTCCAAAAATATACTGAAGTAAGGCTGCCAAGAGGACTTGAAAGCGGGGCAGAATTGCAGGAAACCGATTTCAGGAGGTAGACTGGAATTGCATTGAAAGCATAGGAAAAGAGGCAGAACGTCCACAATGATGCACTTGGCCAAAAAGGGCGTATGCGTTTTTTCCTGAATATATTCAGGAGAAAACGCATACGCCCTTTTTGGCCAACCAAGCAAGCTTGCAAAGGAAATCTGCACTACAATGAAGTCTCACTTCCCCCCGGTCAAAAGGGCCATCTGAAAAAAGTGTAAAATCCAGAAAGGCAGGACAGGCCATGGAGAACTGGGAGCCTTGTTATGCTGATGGGCGGGATGTAAATTGCCAACAGACACTCGGGAGAAGTGTATGGTGTTTCCTGAAACGTCTAAAAAACAAAGCAACAGAGCCTAGGGCACTTCCACTTATGGTCCTATAGCTTAGGGAAATTAAAATCAAAAAGATACAGCCACCCCAATGTTTGGGACGCCTCTGTTTACAAGAACCTCGTTTACCGTACAAGTTCAATATCACAGAAAGTGAAAAATGGATAAAGAACTTGTGGTACTTACGTACAATGCAGTATCACTCAGCAGTGAAATCTATGTCATCAGGCCCGTAGCAGCACAATGAGTGGATTCAGGTACGATGATTCTAACTGAAATAAGTCACACAGAAAAAGAAACATCATAAGATATCAGTAATACACGGAATGTAAACTTGGCTACACAGGAACTGAATTACAGAACAGAACAGGGTCTCAAATTTAGAAAACCAACTTATGCTTGTTTAAGGGTAAAGGTGAGTTGGGGTGCTGCATAAAACCAGAGATTGAAATGAGCACAGATAAAGTTCCTTAAGCCAAATATGGAATAGACAAGAGCTACTCCTTGCTCAACGAAATGGACTCAACACCCCATATTAAACGCCTAAGAATGTACCTGACTCTTAAGTATCTTAAAACCTATGGATTGCTATGTCTCCGAAAGAGAATCAAGCATGTGTACAGGGACATAAACGCAGCAGTGATAGGATTGGAGAGGTTCGGTGAGCAAATGAAGACCCTTTGAAGTCATATTGCATGGTACCCATTCCACGGGTTTCAACTACCCAGGTTTAAGGTATTCTTCCTTCAGCTAAAACATGCATGTGGAACCTAGAGTATGATCAACCATGTGATCGGGAGACGTGTTCAAATATGTCTCAGTTTTCGTACCCTGGTACTCGGGTGCAACATTCCAGACGCTTTACTAACACTCTCCCGACTTGGAGAGTCAGTCCCTTTAACCTCCTGTTTGGCCCAGTTTGCAATTTCTGCGGAAGATGAACAGGAATAGCGAGAACCAATGAGAGACTAGCTGGAGGTGTCTGGACGGGCAAATTTAACTCTCATTTCCCACCAGGAAGAGGAAATAACCAAAGGCTCAGCGTGCCATGCCGGAACCAGATTAGGGCCTGAAGCCATCCTGCGGTGTTGCGGCCAGCTCACAAGAAAACGAGTTGAAGAAAGGAGCTCAGGGGCACTGTAATTCACAAACCTGCAGAGTTATAAATGACAACTATCGTCCAAAAATATACTGAAGTAAGGCTGCCAAGAGGACTTGAAAGCGGGGCAGAATTGCAGGAAACCGATTTCAGGAGGTAGACTGGAATTGCATTGAAAGCATAGGAAAAGAGGCAGAACGTCCACAATGATGCACTTGGCCAAAAAGGGCGTATGCGTTTTTTCCTGAATATATTCAGGAAAAAACGCATACGCCCTTTTTGGCCAACCAAGCAAGCTTGCAAAGGAAATCTGCACTACAATGAAGTCTCACTTCCCCCCGGTCAAAAGGGCCATCTGAAAAAAGTGTAAAATCCAGAAAGGCAGGACAGGCCATGGAGAACTGGGAGCCTTGTTATACTGATGGGCGGGATGTACATTGCCAACAGACACTCGGGAGAAGTGTATGGTGTTTCCTGAAACATCTAAAAAACAAAGCAACAGAGCCTAGGGCACTTCCACTTATGGTCCTATAGCTTAGGGAAATTAAAATCAAAAAGATACAGCCACCCCAATGTTTGGGACGCCTCTGTTTACAAGAACCTCGTTTACCGTACAAGTTCAATATCACAGAAAGTGAAAAATGGATAAAGAACTTGTGGTACTTACGTACAATGCAGTATCACTCAGCAGTGAAATCTATGTCATCAGGCCCGTAGCAGCACAATGAGTGGATTCAGGTACGATGATTCTAACTGAAATAAGTCACACAGAAAAAGAAACATCATAAGATATCAGTAATACACGGAATGTAAACTTGGCTACACAGGAACTGAATTACAGAACAGAACAGGGTCTCAAATTTAGAAAACCAACTTATGCTTGTTTAAGGGTAAAGGTGAGTTGGGGTGCTGCATAAAACCAGAGATTGAAATGAGCACAGATAAAGTTCCTTAAGCCAAATATGGAATAGACAAGAGTTACTCCTTGCTCAACGAAATGGACTCAACACCGCATATTAAACGCCTAAGAATGTACCTGACTCTTAAGTATCTTAAAACCTATGGATTGCTATGTCTCCGAAAGAGAATCAAGCATGTGTACAGGGACATAAACGCAGCAGTGATAGGATTGGAGAGGTTCGGTGAGCAAATGAAGACCCTTTGAAGTCATATTGCATGGTACCCATTCCACGGGTTTCAACTACCCAGGTTTAAGGTATTCTTCCTTCAGCTAAAACATGCATGTGGAACCTAGAGTATGATCAACCATGTGATCGGGAGACGTGTTCAAATATGTCTCAGTTTTCGTACCCTGGTACTCGGGTGCAACATTCCAGACGCTTTACTAACACTCTCCCGACTTGGAGAGTCAGTCCCTTTAACCTCCTGTTTGGCCCAGTTTGCAATTTCTGCGGAAGATGAACAGGAATAGCGAGAACCAATGAGAGACTAGCTGGAGGTGTCTGGACGGGCAAATTTAACTCTCATTTCCCACCAGGAAGAGGAAATAACCAAAGGCTCAGCGTGCCGTGCCGGAACCAGATTAGGGCCTGAAGCCATCCTGCGGTGTTGCGGCCAGCTCACAAGAAAACGAGTTGAAGAAAGGAGCTCAGGGGCACTGTAATTCACAAACCTGCAGAGTTATAAATGACAACTATCGTCCAAAAATATACTGAAGTAAGGCTGCCAAGAGGACTTGAAAGCGGGGCAGAATTGCAGGAAACCGATTTCAGGAGGTAGACTGGAATTGCATTGAAAGCATAGGAAAAGAGGCAGAACGTCCACAATGATGCACTTGGCCAAAAAGGGCGTATGCGTTTTTTCCTGAATATATTCAGGAAAAAACGCATACGCACTTTTTGGCCAACCAAGCAAGCTTGCAAAGGAAATCTGCACTACAATGAAGTCTCACTTCCCCCTGGTCAAAAGGGCCATCTGAAAAAAGTGTAAAATCCAGAAAGGCAGGACAGGCCATGGAGAACTGGGAGCCTTGTTATGCTGATGGGCGGGATGTAAATTGCCAACAGACACTCGGGAGAAGTGTATGGTGTTTCCTGAAACATCTAAAAAACAAAGCAACAGAGCCTAGGGCACTTCCACTTATGGTCCTATAGCTTAGGGAAATTAAAATCAAAAAGATACAGCCACCCCAATGTTTGGGACGCCTCTGTTTACAAGAACCTCGTTTACCGTACAAGTTCAATATCACAGAAAGTGAAAAATGGATAAAGAACTTGTGGTACTTACGTACAATGCAGTATCACTCAGCAGTGAAATCTATGTCATCAGGCCCGTAGCAGCACAATGAGTGGATTCAGGTACGATGATTCTAACTGAAATAAGTCACACAGAAAAAGAAACATCATAAGATATCAGTAATACACGGAATGTAAACTTGGCTACACAGGAACTGAATTACAGAACAGAACAGGGTCTCAAATTTAGAAAACCAACTTATGCTTGTTTAAGGGTAAAGGTGAGTTGGGGTGCTGCATAAAACCAGAGATTGAAATGAGCACAGATAAAGTTCCTTAAGCCAAATATGGAATAGACAAGAGCTACTCCTTGCTCAACGAAATGGACTCAACACCGCATATTAAACGCCTAAGAATGTACCTGACTCTTAAGTATCTTAAAACCTATGGATTGCTATGTCTCCGAAAGAGAATCAAGCATGTGTACAGGGACATAAACGCAGCAGTGATAGGATTGGAGAGGTTCGGTGAGCAAATGAAGACCCTTTGAAGTCATATTGCATGGTACCCATTCCACGGGTTTCAACTACCCAGGTTTAAGGTATTCTTCCTTCAGCTAAAACATGCATGTGGAACCTAGAGTATGATCAACCATGTGATCGGGAGACGTGTTCAAATATGTCTCAGTTTTCGTACCCTGGTACTCGGGTGCAACATTCCAGACGCTTTACTAACACTCTCCCGACTTGGAGAGTCAGTCCCTTTAACCTCCTGTTTGGCCCAGTTTGCAATTTCTGCGGAAGATGAACAGGAATAGCGAGAACCAATGAGAGACTAGCTGGAGGTGTCTGGACGGGCAAATTTAACTCTCATTTCCCACCAGGAAGAGGAAATAACCAAAGGCTCAGCGTGCCGTGCCGGAACCAGATTAGGGCCTGAAGCCATCCTGCGGTGTTGCGGCCAGCTCACAAGAAAACGAGTTGAAGAAAGGAGCTCAGGGGCACTGTAATTCACAAACCTGCAGAGTTATAAATGACAACTATCGTCCAAAAATATACTGAAGTAAGGCTGCCAAGAGGACTTGAAAGCGGGGCAGAATTGCAGGAAACCGATTTCAGGAGGTAGACTGGAATTGCATTGAAAGCATAGGAAAAGAGGCAGAACGTCCACAATGATGCACTTGGCCAAAAAGGGCGTATGCGTTTTTTCCTGAATATATTCAGGAAAAAACGCATACGCACTTTTTGGCCAACCAAGCAAGCTTGCAAAGGAAATCTGCACTACAATGAAGTCTCACTTCCCCCTGGTCAAAAGGGCCATCTGAAAAAAGTGTAAAATCCAGAAAGGCAGGACAGGCCATGGAGAACTGGGAGCCTTGTTATGCTGATGGGCGGGATGTAAATTGCCAACAGACACTCGGGAGAAGTGTATGGTGTTTCCTGAAACATCTAAAAAACAAAGCAACAGAGCCTAGGGCACTTCCACTTATGGTCCTATAGCTTAGGGAAATTAAAATCAAAAAGATACAGCCACCCCAATGTTTGGGACGCCTCTGTTTACAAGAACCTCGTTTACCGTACAAGTTCAATATCACAGAAAGTGAAAAATGGATAAAGAACTTGTGGTACTTACGTACAATGCAGTATCACTCAGCAGTGAAATCTATGTCATCAGGCCCGTAGCAGCACAATGAGTGGATTCAGGTACGATGATTCTAACTGAAATAAGTCACACAGAAAAAGAAACATCATAAGATATCAGTAATACACGGAATGTAAACTTGGCTACACAGGAACTGAATTACAGAACAGAACAGGGTCTCAAATTTAGAAAACCAACTTATGCTTGTTTAAGGGTAAAGGTGAGTTGGGGTGCTGCATAAAACCAGAGATTGAAATGAGCACAGATAAAGTTCCTTAAGCCAAATATGGAATAGACAAGAGTTACTCCTTGCTCAACGAAATGGACTCAACACCGCATATTAAACGCCTAAGAATGTACCTGACTCTTAAGTATCTTAAAACCTATGGATTGCTATGTCTCCGAAAGAGAATCAAGCATGTGTACAGGGACATAAACGCAGCAGTGATAGGATTGGAGAGGTTCGGTGAGCAAATGAAGACCCTTTGAAGTCATATTGCATGGTACCCATTCCACGGGTTTCAACTACCCAGGTTTAAGGTATTCTTCCTTCAGCTAAAACATGCATGTGGAACCTAGAGTATGATCAACCATGTGATCGGGAGACGTGTTCAAATATGTCTCAGTTTTCGTACCCTGGTACTCGGGTGCAACATTCCAGACGCTTTACTAACACTCTCCCGACTTGGAGAGTCAGTCCCTTTAACCTCCTGTTTGGCCCAGTTTGCAATTTCTGCGGAAGATGAACAGGAATAGCGAGAACCAATGAGAGACTAGCTGGAGGTGTCTGGACGGGCAAATTTAACTCTCATTTCCCACCAGGAAGAGGAAATAACCAAAGGCTCAGCGTGCCGTGCCGGAACCAGATTAGGGCCTGAAGCCATCCTGCGGTGTTGCGGCCAGCTCACAAGAAAACGAGTTGAAGAAAGGAGCTCAGGGGCACTGTAATTCACAAACCTGCAGAGTTATAAATGACAACTATCGTCCAAAAATATACTGAAGTAAGGCTGCCAAGAGGACTTGAAAGCGGGGCAGAATTGCAGGAAACCGATTTCAGGAGGTAGACTGGAATTGCATTGAAAGCATAGGAAAAGAGGCAGAACGTCCACAATGATGCACTTGGCCAAAAAGGGCGTATGCGTTTTTTCCTGAATATATTCAGGAAAAAACGCATACGCACTTTTTGGCCAACCAAGCAAGCTTGCAAAGGAAATCTGCACTACAATGAAGTCTCACTTCCCCCTGGTCAAAAGGGCCATCTGAAAAAAGTGTAAAATCCAGAAAGGCAGGACAGGCCATGGAGAACTGGGAGCCTTGTTATGCTGATGGGCGGGATGTAAATTGCCAACAGACACTCGGGAGAAGTGTATGGTGTTTCCTGAAACATCTAAAAAACAAAGCAACAGAGCCTAGGGCACTTCCACTTATGGTCCTATAGCTTAGGGAAATTAAAATCAAAAAGATACAGCCACCCCAATGTTTGGGACGCCTCTGTTTACAAGAACCTCGTTTACCGTACAAGTTCAATATCACAGAAAGTGAAAAATGGATAAAGAACTTGTGGTACTTACGTACAATGCAGTATCACTCAGCAGTGAAATCTATGTCATCAGGCCCGTAGCAGCACAATGAGTGGATTCAGGTACGATGATTCTAACTGAAATAAGTCACACAGAAAAAGAAACATCATAAGATATCAGTAATACACGGAATGTAAACTTGGCTACACAGGAACTGAATTACAGAACAGAACAGGGTCTCAAATTTAGAAAACCAACTTATGCTTGTTTAAGGGTAAAGGTGAGTTGGGGTGCTGCATAAAACCAGAGATTGAAATGAGCACAGATAAAGTTCCTTAAGCCAAATATGGAATAGACAAGAGCTACTCCTTGCTCAACGAAATGGACTCAACACCGCATATTAAACGCCTAAGAATGTACCTGACTCTTAAGTATCTTAAAACCTATGGATTGCTATGTCTCCGAAAGAGAATCAAGCATGTGTACAGGGACATAAACGCAGCAGTGATAGGATTGGAGAGGTTCGGTGAGCAAATGAAGACCCTTTGAAGTCATATTGCATGGTACCCATTCCACGGGTTTCAACTACCCAGGTTTAAGGTATTCTTCCTTCAGCTAAAACATGCATGTGGAACCTAGAGTATGATCAACCATGTGATCGGGAGACGTGTTCAAATATGTCTCAGTTTTCGTACCCTGGTACTCGGGTGCAACATTCCAGACGCTTTACTAACACTCTCCCGACTTGGAGAGTCAGTCCCTTTAACCTCCTGTTTGGCCCAGTTTGCAATTTCTGCGGAAGATGAACAGGAATAGCGAGAACCAATGAGAGACTAGCTGGAGGTGTCTGGACGGGCAAATTTAACTCTCATTTCCCACCAGGAAGAGGAAATAACCAAAGGCTCAGCGTGCCGTGCCGGAACCAGATTAGGGCCTGAAGCCATCCTGCGGTGTTGCGGCCAGCTCACAAGAAAACGAGTTGAAGAAAGGAGCTCAGGGGCACTGTAATTCACAAACCTGCAGAGTTATAAATGACAACTATCGTCCAAAAATATACTGAAGTAAGGCTGCCAAGAGGACTTGAAAGCGGGGCAGAATTGCAGGAAACCGATTTCAGGAGGTAGACTGGAATTGCATTGAAAGCATAGGAAAAGAGGCAGAACGTCCACAATGATGCACTTGGCCAAAAAGGGCGTATGCGTTTTTTCCTGAATATATTCAGGAAAAAACGCATACGCACTTTTTGGCCAACCAAGCAAGCTTGCAAAGGAAATCTGCACTACAATGAAGTCTCACTTCCCCCTGGTCAAAAGGGCCATCTGAAAAAAGTGTAAAATCCAGAAAGGCAGGACAGGCCATGGAGAACTGGGAGCCTTGTTATGCTGATGGGCGGGATGTAAATTGCCAACAGACACTCGGGAGAAGTGTATGGTGTTTCCTGAAACATCTAAAAAACAAAGCAACAGAGCCTAGGGCACTTCCACTTATGGTCCTATAGCTTAGGGAAATTAAAATCAAAAAGATACAGCCACCCCAATGTTTGGGACGCCTCTGTTTACAAGAACCTCGTTTACCGTACAAGTTCAATATCACAGAAAGTGAAAAATGGATAAAGAACTTGTGGTACTTACGTACAATGCAGTATCACTCAGCAGTGAAATCTATGTCATCAGGCCCGTAGCAGCACAATGAGTGGATTCAGGTACGATGATTCTAACTGAAATAAGTCACACAGAAAAAGAAACATCATAAGATATCAGTAATACACGGAATGTAAACTTGGCTACACAGGAACTGAATTACAGAACAGAACAGGGTCTCAAATTTAGAAAACCAACTTATGCTTGTTTAAGGGTAAAGGTGAGTTGGGGTGCTGCATAAAACCAGAGATTGAAATGAGCACAGATAAAGTTCCTTAAGCCAAATATGGAATAGACAAGAGCTACTCCTTGCTCAACGAAATGGACTCAACACCGCATATTAAACGCCTAAGAATGTACCTGACTCTTAAGTATCTTAAAACCTATGGATTGCTATGTCTCCGAAAGAGAATCAAGCATGTGTACAGGGACATAAACGCAGCAGTGATAGGATTGGAGAGGTTCGGTGAGCAAATGAAGACCCTTTGAAGTCATATTGCATGGTACCCATTCCACGGGTCTCAACTCTCCAGGTTTAAGGTATTCTTCCTTCAGCTAAAACATGCATGTGGAACCTAGAGTATGATCAACCATGTGATCGGGAGACGTGTTCAAATATGTCTCAGTTTTCGTACCCTGGTACTCGGGTGCAACATTCCAGACGCTTTACTAACACTCTCCCGACTTGGAGAGTCAGTCCCTTTAACCTCCTGTTTGGCCCAGTTTGCAATTTCTGCGGAAGATGAACAGGAATAGCGAGAACCAATGAGAGACTAGCTGGAGGTGTCTGGACGGGCAAATTT